>NW_027117128.1:0-34630 GCF_024137725.1 Prorops nasuta | reverse complement strand
ACTTATATAGGACTAGGTTGGGTCACACGGGGTCATTGAGTACTTATATAGGACTAGGTTGGGTCACACGGGGTCATCGAGTACTTATATAGGACTAGGTTGGGTCACACGGGGTCATTGAGTACTTATATAGGACTAGGTTGGGTCACACGGGGTCATCTGAGTACTTATATAGGACTAGGTTGGGTCACACGGTTGGTCATTGAGTACTTATATAGGGACTAGGTTGGGTCACACTGGGTCATTGAGTACTTATATAGGACTAGGTTGGGTCACACGGGGTCATTGGAGTACTTATATATGGACTAGGTTGGGTCACACTGGGTCATTGAGTACTTATATAGGACTAGGTTGGGTCACACGGGGTCATTGAGTACTTATATAGGACTAGGTTGGGTCACACGGGGTCATTGAGTACTTATATAGGACTAGGGTTGGGTCACACTGGGTCATTGAGTACTTATATAGGACTAGGTTGGGTCACACGGGGTCATCGAGTACTTATATAGGACTAGACTGGGTCACACTGGGTCATTGAGTACTTATATAGGACTAGGTTGGGTCACACGGGGTCATGAGTACTTATATAGGACTAGGTTGGGTCACACGGGGTCATTGAGTACTTATATAGGACTAGGTTGGGTCACACGGGGTCACTGAGGTACTTATATAGGACTAAGGTTGGGTCAGACGGGGTCATTGAGTACTTATATAGGACTAGGACTGGGTCACACTGGGTCATTGAGTACTTATATAGGACTAGGTTGGGTCACACGGGGTCATTGAGTACTTATATAGGACTAGGTTGGGTCACACGGGGTCATTGAGTACTTATATAGGACTAGGTTGGGTCACACGGGGTCATTGAGTACTTATATAGGACTAGGTTGGGTCACACGGGGTCATTGAGTAATTATATAGGACTAGGTTGGGGTCACACGGGGTCATTGAGTACTTATATAGGACTAGGTTGGGTCACACGGGGTCATTGAGTACTTATATAGGACTAGGTTGGGTCACACGGGGTCATTGAGTAGTACTTATATAGGACTAGGTTGGGTCACACGGGGTCATTGAGTACTTATATAGGACTAGGTTGGGTCACACGGGGTCATTGAGTACTTATATAGGACTAGGTTGGGTCACACGGGGTCATCGAGTACTTATATAGGACTAGACTGGGTCACACTGGGGTCATTGAGTACTTATATAGGACTAGGTTGGGTCACACTGGGTCATTGAGTACTTATATAGGACTAGGTTGGGTCACACGGGGTCATTGAGTACTTATATAGGACTAGGTTGGGTCACACGGGGTCATTGAGTACTTATATAGGACTAGGGGGTCACATGGGGTCGATGAGTACTTATATAGGACTAGGTTGGGTCACACGGGGTCATTGAGTACTTATATAGGACTAGGTTGGATCACACGGGGTCATTGAGTACTTATATAGGACTAGGTTGGGTCACACGGGGTCATTGAGTACTTATATAGGACTAGGTTGGGGTCACCACGGGGTCATTGAGTACTTATATAGGGACTAGGTTGGGTCACACGGGGGTCATTGAGTACTTATAAGGGACTAGGTTGGGTCACACGGGGTCATCGAGTACTTATATAGGACTAGACTGGGTCACACTGGGTCATTGAGTACTTATATAGGACTAGGTTGGGTCACACGGGGTCATCGAGTACTTATATAGGACTAGGTTGGGTCACACGGGGTCATTGAGTACTTATATAGGACTAGGTTGGGTCACACGGGGTCATTGAGTACTTATATAGGACTAGGTTGGGTCACACGGGGTCATTGAGTACTTATATAGGACTAGGTTGGGTCACACGGGGTCATTGAGTACTTATATAGGACTAGTTGGGTCACAAGGGGTCATCGAGTACTTATATAGGACTAGACTGGGTCACACAGGGTCATTGACTACTTATATAGGACTAGACTGGGTCACACTGGGTCATTGAGTACTTATATAGGACAAGGTTGGGTCACACGGTGTCATTGAGTACTTATATAGGACTAGGTTGGGTCACACGGGGTCATTGAGTACTTATATAGGACTAGGTTGGGTCACACGGGGTCATCGAGTACTTATATAGGACTAGACTGGGTCACACTGGGTCATTGAGTACTTATATAGGACTAGGTTGGGTCACACGGGGTCATCGAGTACTTATATAGGACTAGGTTGGGTCACACGGGGGTCATTGAGTACTTATATAGGACTAGGTTGGGTCACACGGGGTCATTGAGTACTTATATAGGACTAGGTTGGGTCACACGGGGTCATCGAGTAACTTATATAGGACTAGGTTGGGTCACACGGAGTCATTGAGTACTTATATAGAACTAGGTTGGGTCACACGGGGTCATTGAGTACTTATATAGGACTAGGTTGGGTCACACGGGGTCATTGAGTACTTATATAGGACTAGGTTGGGTCACACGGGGTCATCGAGTACTTATATAGGACTAGACTGGGTCACACTGGGTCATTGAGTACTTATATAGGACTAGGTTGGGTCACACGGGGTCATTGAGTACTTATATAGGACTAGGTTGGGTCACACGGGGTCATTGAGTACTTATATAGGACTAGGTTGGGTCACACGGGGTCATTGAGTACTTATATAGGACTAGGTTGGGTCACATTGGGTCGATGAGTACTTATATAGGACTAGGGTGGGTCACACGGGGTCATTGAGTACTTATATAGGACTAGGTTGGGTCACACGGGGTCATTGAGTACTTATATAGGACTAGGTTGGGTCACACGGGGTCATTGAGTACTTATATAGGACTAGGGTGGGTCACACGGGGTCATTGAGTACTTATATAGGACTAGGTTGGGTCACACGGGGTCATCGAGTACTTATATAGGACTAGGTTGGGTCACACGGGGTCATTGAGTACTTATATAGGACTAGGTTGGGTCACACGGGGTCATTGAGTACTTATATAGGACTAGGTTGGGTCACACGGGGTCATCGAGTACTTATATAGGACTAGGTTGGGTCACACGGAGTCATTGAGTACTTATATAGAACTAGGTTGGGTCACACGGGGTCATTGAGTACTTATATAGGACTAGGTTGGGTCACACGGGGTCATTGAGTACTTATATAGGACTAGGTTGGGTCACACGGGGTCATCGAGTACTTATATAGGACTAGACTGGGTCACACTGGGTCATTGAGTACTTATATAGGACTAGGTTGGGTCACACGGGGTCATTGAGTACTTATATAGGACTAGGTTGGGTCACACGGGGTCATTGAGTACTTATATAGGACTAGGTTGGGTCACACGGGGTCATTGAGTACTTATATAGGACTAGGTTGGGTCACATGGGGTCGATGAGTACTTATATAGGACTAGGGTGGGTCACACGGGGTCATTGAGTACTTATATAGGACTAGGTTGGGTCACACGGGGTCATTGAGTACTTATATAGGACTAGGTTGGGTCACACGGGGTCATTGAGTACTTATATAGGACTAGGTTGGGTCACACGGGGTCATTGAGTACTTATATAGGACTAGGTTGGGTCACACGGGGTCATTGAGTACTTATATAGGACTAGGGTGGGTCACACGGGGTCATTGAGTACTTATATAGGACTAGGTTGGGTCACACGGGGTCATTGAGTACTTATATAGGACTAGGTTGGGTCACACGGGGTCATTGAGTACTTATATAGGACTAGGTTGGGTCACACGGGGTCATTGAGTACTTATATAGGACTAGGTTGGGTCACACGGGGTCATTGAGTACTTATATAGGACTAGGTTGGGTCACACGGGGTCATTGAGTACTTATATAGGACTAGGTTGGGTCACACGGGGTCATTGAGTACTTATATAGGACTAGGTTGGGTCACACGGGGTCATTGAGTACTTATATAGGACTAGGTTGGGTCACACGGGGTCATTGAGTACTTATATAGGACTAGGTTGGGTCACACGGGGTCATTGAGTACTTATATAGGACTAGGTTGGGTTACACGGGGTCATTGAGTACTTATATAGGACTATGTTGGGTCACACTGGGTCATTGAGTACTTATATAGGACTAGGTTGGGTCACACGGGGTCATTGAGTACTTATATAGGACTAGGTTGGGTCACAAGGGGTCATCGAGTACTTATATAGGACTAGACTGGGTCACACGGGGTCATTGAGTACTTATATAGGACTAGGTTGGGTCACACTGGGTCATTGAGTACTTATATAGGACAAGGTTGGGTCACACGGTGTCATTGAGTACTTATATAGGACTAGGTTGGGTCACACGGGGTCATTGAGTACTTATATAGGACTAGGTTGGGTCACACGGGGTCATCGAGTACTTATATAGGACTAGACTGGGTCACACTGGGTCATTGAGTACTTATATAGGACTAGGTTGGGTCACACGGGGTCATCGAGTACTTATATAGGACTAGTGTGGGTCACACGGGGTCATTGAGTACTTATATAGGACTAGGTTGGGTCACACGGGGTCATTGAGTACTTATATAGGACTAGGTTGGGTCACACGGGGTCATTGAGTACTTATATAGGACTAGGTTGGGTCACACGGGGTCATTGAGTACTTATATAGGACTAGGTTGGGTCACACGGGGTCATTGAGTACTTATATAGGACTAGGTTGGGTCACACGGGGTCATTGAGTACTTATATAGGACTAGGTTGGGTCACACGGGGTCATCGAGTACTTATATAGGACTAGACTGGGTCACACGGGGTCATTGAGTACTTATATAGGACTAGGTTGGGTCACACGGGGTCATTGAGTACTTATATAGGACTAGGGTGGGTCACACGGGGTCATTGAGTACTTATATAGGACTAGGTTGGGTCACACGGGGTCATTGAGTACTTATATAGGACTAGGTTGGGTCACACGGGGTCATTGAGTACTTATATAGGACTAGGTTGGGTCACACGGGGTCATTGAGTACTTATATAGGACTAGGTTGGGTCACACGGGGTCATTGAGTACTTATATAGGACTAGGTTGGGTCACACGGGGTCATTGAGTACTTATATAGGACTAGGTTGGGTCACACGGGGTCATTGAGTACTTATATAGGACTAGGTTGGGTCACACGGGGTCATTGAGTACTTATATAGGACTAGGTTGGGTCACACGGGGTCATTGAGTACTTATATAGGACTAGGTTGGGTCACACGGGGTCATTGAGTACTTATATAGGACTAGGTTGGGTCACACGGGGTCATTGAGTACTTATATAGGACTAGGTTGGGTCACACGGGGTCATTGAGTACTTATATAGGACTAGGTTGGGTCACACGGGGTCATTGAGTACTTATATAGGACTAGGTTGGGTCACACGGGGTCATTGAGTACTTATATAGGACTAGGTTGGGTTACACGGGGTCATTGAGTACTTATATAGGACTATGTTGGGTCACACTGGGTCATTGAGTACTTATATAGGACTAGGTTGGGTCACACGGGGTCATTGAGTACTTATATAGGACTAGGTTGGGTCACAAGGGGTCATCGAGTACTTATATAGGACTAGACTGGGTCACACAGGGTCATTGACTACTTATATAGGACTAGACTGGGTCACACTGGGTCATTGAGTACTTATATAGGACAAGGTTGGGTCACACGGTGTCATTGAGTACTTATATAGGACTAGGTTGGGTCACACGGGGTCATTGAGTACTTATATAGGACTAGGTTGGGTCACACGGGGTCATTGAGTACTTATATAGGACTAGGTTGGGTCACACTGGGTCATTGAGTACTTATATAGGACTAGGTTGGGTCACACGGGGTCATTGAGTACTTATATAGGACTAGGTTGGGTCACACGGGGTCATTGAGTACTTATATAGGACTAGGTTGGGTCACACGGGGTCATTGAGTACTTATATAGGACTAGGTTGGGTCACACGGGGTCATTGAGTACTTATATAGGACTAGGTTGGGTCACACGGGGTCATTGAGTACTTATATAGGACTAGAGGGGTCACATGGGGTCATTGAGTGCTTATATAGGACATGGGGGGGTCACATGGGGTTATTGAGTACTTATATAGGACTAGGGGGGTCACATGGGGTCATTGAGTACTTATATAGGACTAGGGTGGGTCACATGGGGTCATTGAGTACTTATATAGGACTAGGGGGGTCACATGGGGTCGATGAGTACTTATATAGGACTAGGGTGGGTCACACGGGGCCATTGAGTACTTATATAGGACTAGGTTGGGTCACACGGGGTCATTGAGTACTTCTATAGGACTAGGTTGGGTCACACGGGGTCATTGAGTACTTATATAGGACTAGGTTGGGTCACACGGGGTCATTGAGTACTTATATAGGACTAGGTTGAGTCACACGGGGTCATTGAGTACTTATATAGGACTAGGTTGGGTCACACGGGGTCATTGAGTACTTATATAGGACTAGGTTGGGTCACACGGGGTCATTGAGTACTTATATAGGACTAGGTTGGGTCACACGGGGTCATTGAGTACTTATATAGGACTAGGTTGGGTCACACGGGGTCATTGAGTACTTATATAGGACTAGGTTGGGTCACACGGGGTCATTGAGTACTTATATAGGACTAGGTTGGGTCACACGGGGTCATTGAGTACTTATATAGGACTAGGTTGGGTCACACGGGGTCATTGAGTACTTATATAGGACTAGGTTGGGTCACACGGGGTCATTGAGTACTTATATAGGACTAGGGTGGGTCACACGGGGTCATTGAGTACTTATATAGGACTAGGGTGGGTCACACGGGGTCATTGAGTACTTATATAGGACTAGGTTGGGTCACACGGGGTCATTGAGTACTTATATAGGACTAGGTTGAGTCACACGGGGTCATTGAGTACTTATATAGGACTAGGTTGGGTCACACGGGGTCATTGAGTACTTATATAGGACTAGGTTGGGTCACACGGGGTCATTGAGTACTTATATAGGACTAGGTTGGGTCACACGGGGTCATTGGGTACTTATATAGGACTAGGTTGGGTCACACGGGGTCATTGAGTACTTATATAGGACTAGGTTGGGTCACACGGGGTCATTGAGTACTTATATAGGACTAGGTTGGGTCACACGGGGTCATTGAGTACTTATATAGGACTAGGTTGGGTCACACGGGGTCATTGAGTACTTATATAGGACTAGGTTGGGTCACACGGGGTCATTGAGTACTTATATAGGACTAGGTTGGGTCACACGGGGTCATTGAGTACTTATATAGGACTAGGTTGGGTCACACGGGGTCATTGAGTACTTATATAGGACTAGGTTGGGTCAGACGGGGTCATTGAGTACTTATATAGGACTAGGTTGGGTTACACGGGGTCATTGAGTACTTATATAGGACTAGAGGGGTCACATGGGGTCATTGAGTACTTATATAGGACTAGGGGTGTCACATGGGGTCATTGAGTACTTATATAGGACTAGGGGGGTCACATGGGGTCATTGAGTACTTATATAGGACATGGGGGGGGTCACATGGGGTCATTGAGTACTTATATAGGACATGGGTGGGGTCACATGGGGTCATTGAGTACTTATATAGGACTAGGGGGGTCACATGGGGTCATTGAGTACTTATATAGGACTAGGGGGGTCACATGGTGTCTTTGAGTTCTTATATAGGACTAGGGTGGGTCACATGGGGTCATTGAGTACTTATATAGGACTAGGGGGGTCACATGGGGTCATTGAGTACTTATATAGGTCATGGGGGGTCACATGGGGTCATTGAGTACTTATATAGGACATGGGGGGGTCACATGGGGTCATTGAGTACTTATATAGGACTAGAGGGGTCACATGGGGTCATTGAGTGCTTATATAGGACTAGGGGGGTCACATGGGGTCATTGAGTACTTATATAGGACTAGGGTGGGTCACATGGGGTCATTGAGTACTTATATAGGACTAGGGGGGTCACATGCGGTCATTGAGTACTTATATAGGACTAGGGGGGTCACATGGGGTCATTGAGTACTTATATAGGACTAGGGTGGGTCACATGGGGTCATTGAGTACTTATATAGGACTAGGGGGGTCACATGGGGTCATTGAGTACTTATATAGGACTAGGGTGGGTCACATGGGGTCATTGAGTACTTATATAAGACTAGGGGGGTCACATGGTGTCATTGACAACTTATATAGGACTAGGGGGGTCACAAGGGGTCATTGAGTACTTATATAGGACATGGGACGTCACATGGGGTCATTGAGTACTTATATAGGACTAGGGGGGTCACATGGGGTCATTGAGTACTTATATAGGACATGGGGGGTCACATGGGGTCATTGAGTACTTATATAAGACTAGGGTGGGTCACATGGGGTCATTGAGTAGTTATATAGGACTAGGGGGGTCACATGGGGTCATTGAGTACTTACATAGGACATGGGGGGGTCACATGGGGTCATTGAGTACTTATATAGGACATGGGGGGTCACATGGGGTCATTGAGTACTTATATAGGACTAGGGTGGGTCACATGGGGTCACTGAGTACTTATATAGGACTAGAGAGTCACATGGGGTCATTCAGTACTTATATAGGACATGGGGGGTCACATGGGGTCATTGAGTACTTATATAGGACATGGGGTCACATGGGGTCATTGAGTACTTATATAGGACTAGGGTGGGTCACATGGGGTCATTGAGTACTTATATAGGACTAGGGGGGTCACATGGGTTCATTGAGTACTTATATAGGACTAGGGTGGGTCACATGGGGTCATTGAGTACTTATATAGGACTAGGGGGGTCACATGGGGTCATTGAGTACTTATATAGGTCATGGAGGGGTCACATGGGGTCATTGAGTACTTATATAGGACTAGGGGGGTCACATGGGGTCATTGAGTACTTATATAGGACTAGGGGGGTCACATGGGGTCATTGAGTACTTATATAGGAAATGGGGGGGTCTCATGGGGTCATTGAGTACTTATATAGGACTTGGGGGGGTCTCATGGGGTGATTGAGTACTTATATAGGACATGGGGGGGTCACATGGGGTCATTGAGTGCTTATATAGGACTAGGGGGGTCACATGGGGTCATTGAGTACTTATATAGGACTAGGGGGGTCACATGGGCTCATTGAGTACTTATATAGGACTAGGGGGGTCACATGGGGTCATTGAGTACTTATATAGGACTAGGGGGGTCACATGGGGTCATTGAGTACTTATATAGGACTAGGGGGTTCACATGGGGTCATTGAGTACTTATAATAGGACTAGGGGGGCCACATTGGGTCATTGAGTACTTATATAGGACTAGGGGGGTCACATGGGGTCATTGAGTACTTATATAGGACTAGGGGGGTCACATGGGGTCATTGAGTACTTATATAGGACATGGGGGGGTCACATGAGTCATTGAGTACTTATATAGGACATGGGGGGGTCACATGGGGTCATTGAGTACTTATATAGGACTAGGGTGGGTCACATGGGGTCATTGAGTACTTATATAGGACTAGGGGGGTCACATGGGGTCATTGAGTACTTATATAGGACTAGGGGGGTCACATGGGGTCATTGAGTACTTATATAGGACTAGGGGGGTCACATGAGGTCATTGAGTACTTATATAGGACTAGGGTGGGTCACATGGGGTCATTGAGTACTTATATAGGACTAGGGTGGGTCACATGGGGTCATTGAGTATTTATATAGGACTAGGGGGGTCACATGGGGTCATTGAGTACTTATATAGGACTAGGGGGGTCACATGGGGTCATTGAGTACTTATATAGGTCATGGGGGGGTCACATGGGGTCATTGAGTACTTATATAGGACATGGGGGGGTCACATGGGGTCATTGAGTACTTATATAGGACTAGGGTGGGTCACATGGGGTCATTGAGTACTTATATAGGACTAGGGGGGTCACATGGGGTCATTGAGTACTTATATAGGACTAGGGGGGTCACATGGGGTCATTGAGTACTTATAATAGGACTAGGGTGGGTCACATGGGGTCATTGAGTACTTATATAGGACTAGGGGGTCACATGGGGTCATTGAGTACTTATATAGGACTAGGGGGGTCACATGGGGTCATTGAGTACTTATATAGGTCATGGGGGGGTCACATGAGTCATTGAGTACTTATATAGGACATGGGGGGGTCACATGGGGTCATTGAGTACTTATATAGGACTAGGGTGGGTCACATGGGGTCATTGAGTACTTATATAGGACTAGGGGGGTCACATGGGGTCATTGAGTACTTATATAGGACTAGGGGGGTCACATGGGGTCATTGAGTACTTATATAGGACATGGGGGGGTCACATGGGGTCATTGAGTACTTATATAGGACTAGGGGGGTCACATGGGGTAATTGAGTACTTATATAGGACTAGGGGGGTCACATGGGGTCATTGAGTACTTATATAGGACATGGGGGGGTCACATGGGGTCATTGAGTACTTATATAGGACATGGGGGGGTCACATGGGGTCATTGAGTACTTATATAGGACTAGGGTGGGTCACATGGGGTCATTGAGTACTTATATAGGACTAGGGGGGTCACATGGGGTCATTGAGTACTTATAAAGGACATGGGGGGTCACATGGGGTCATTGAGTACTTATATAGGACTAGGGTGGGTCACATGGGGTCATTGAGTACTTATATAGGACTAGGGGGGTCACATGGGGTCATTGAGTACTTATATAGGACTAGGGGGGTCACATGGGGTCATTGAGTATTTATATAGGACTAGGGGGGTCAAATGGGGACATTGAGTACTTTTATAGGACATGGGAGGGTCACATGGGGTCATTGAGTACTTATATAGGACTAGGGGGGTCACATGGGGTCATTGAGTACTTATATAGGACTAGGGGGGTCACATGGGGTCATTGAGTACTTATATAGGACTAGGGGGGTCATATGGGGTCATTGAGTACTTATATAGGACATGGGGGGGTCTCATGGGGTCATTGAGTACTTATATAGGACATGGGGGGGTCACATGGGGTCATTGAGTACTTATATAGGACTAGGGGTGTCACATGGGGTCATTGAGTACTTATATAAGACTAGGGGGGTCACATGGGGTCATTGAGTACTTATATAGGACATGGGGGGGTCACATGGGGTCATTGAGTACTTATATAGGACTAGGGGGGTCACATGGGGTCATTGAGTACTTATATAGGTCATGGAGGGGTCACATGGGGTCATTGAGTACTTATATAGGACTAGGGGGGTCACATGGGGTCATTGAGTACTTATATAGGACTAGGGGGGTCACATGGGGTCATTGAGTACTTATATAGGACATGGGGGGGTCTCATGTGGTCATTGAGTACTTATATAGGACTTGGGGGGGTCTCATGGGGTGATTGAGTACTTATATAGGACATGGGGGGGTCACATGGGGTCATTGAGTACTTATATAGGACTAGGGGGGTCACATGGGGTCATTGAGTACTTATATAGGACTAGGGGGGTCACATGGGGTCATTGAGTACTTATATAGGACATGGGGGGGTCACATGGGGTCATTGAGTACTTATATAGGACTAGGGGTGTCACATGGGGTCATTGAGTACTTATATAAGACTAGGGGGGTCACATGGGGTCATTGAGTACTTATATAGGACATGGGGGGGTCACATGGGGTCATTGAGTACTTATATAGGACTAGGGGGGTCACATGGGGTCATTGAGTACTTATATAGGTCATGGAGGGGTCACATGGGGTCATTGAGTACTTATATAGGACTAGGGGGGTCACATGGGGTCATTGAGTACTTATATAGGACTAGGGGGGTCACATGGGGTCATTGAGTACTTATATAGGACATGGGGGGGTCTCATGTGGTCATTGAGTACTTATATAGGACTTGGGGGGGTCTCATGGGGTGATTGAGTACTTATATAGGACATGGGGGGGTCACATTGGGTCATTGAGTACTTATATAGGACTAGGGTGGTCACATGGGGTCATTGAGTACTTATATAGGACTAGGGGGGTCACATGGGGTCATTGAGTACTTATATAGGACTAGGGGGGTCACTTGGGGTCATTGAGTACTTATATAGGACTAGGGGGGTCATATGGGGTCATTGAGTACTTATATAGGACATGGGGGGGTCTCATGGGGTCATTGAGTACTTATATAGGACATGGGGGGGTCACATGGGGTCATTGAGTACTTATATAGGACTAGGGGTGTCACATGGGGTCATTGAGTACTTATATAAGACTAGGGGGGTCACATGGGGTCATTGAGTACTTATATAGGACATGGGGGGGTCACATGGGGTCATTGAGTACTTATATAGGACTAGGGGGGTCACATGGGGTCATTGAGTACTTATATAGGACTAGGGGGGTCATATGGGGTCATTGAGTACTTATATAGGACTAGGGGGTTCACATGGGGTCATTGAGTACTTATATAGGACTAGGGGGGTCACATGGGGTCATTGAGTACTTATATAGGACATGGGGTGGTCACATGGGGTCATTGAGTACTTATATAGGACTAGGGGGGTCATATGGGGTCATTGAGTACTTATATAGGACTAGGGGGTTCACATGGGGTCATTGAGTACTTATATAGGACTAGGGGGGTCACATGGGGTCATTGAGTACTTATATAGGACATGGGGGGGTCTCATGGGGTCATTGAGTACTTATATAGGACATGGGGGGGTCACATGGGGTCATTGAGTACTTATATAGGACTAGGGGTGTCACATGGGGTCATTGAGTACTTATATAAGACTAGGAGGGTCACATGGTGTCATTGAGTACTTATATAGGACATGGGGGGGTCACATGGGGTCATTGAGTACTTATATAGGACTAGGGGGGGTCACATGGGGTCATTGAGTACTTATATAGGACTAGGGGGGTCATATGGGGTCATTGAGTACTTATATAGGACTAGGGGGTTCACATGGGGTCATTGAGTACTTATATAGGACTAGGGGGGTCACATGGGGTCATTGAGTACTTATATAGGACATGGGGTGGTCACATGGGGTCATTGAGTACTTATATAGGACTAGGGGGGTCACATGGGGTCATTAAGTACTTATATAGGACATGGGGGGGTCTCATGGGGTCATTGAGTACTTATATAGGACATGGGGGGGTCACATGCTGTCATTGAGTACTTATATAGGACTAGGGGGGTCACATGGGGTCATTGAGTACTTATATAGGACTAAGGGGGACACATGGGGTCATTGAGTACTTATATAGGACTAGGGGTGTCACATGGGGTCATTGGGTACTTATATAAGACATGGGGGGTCACATGGGGTCATTGGGTACTTATATAGGACATGGGGGGTCACATGGGGTCATTGAGTACTTATATAGGACTAGGGGGGTCACATGCTGTCATTGAGTACTTATATAGGACTAAGGGGGTAATATGGGGTCATTGAGTACTTATATAGGACATGGGGGGGTCACATGGGGTCATTGAGTACTTATATAGGACTAGGGTGGGTCACAGGGGGTCATTGAGTACTTATATAGGACTAGGGGTGTCACATGGGGTCATTGAGTACTTATATAGGACTAGGGGGGTCACATGGGGTCATTGAGTACTTTTATAGGACTAGGGGGGTCACATGGGGTCATTGAGTACTTACATAGGACATGGGGGTTGTCATGAAGTCATTGAGTACTTATATAGGACATGGGGGGGTCTCATGGGGTCATTGAGTACTTATATAGGACATGGGGGGGTCACATGCTGTCATTGAGTACTTATATAGGACTAGGGGGGTCACAGGGGGTCATTGAGTACTTATATAGGACTAGGGGTGTCACATGGGGTCATTGAGTACTTATATAGGACTAGGGGGGTCACATGGGGTCATTGAGTACTTTTATAGGACTAGGGGGGTCACATGGAGTCATTGAGTACTTACATAGGACATGGGGGTTGTCATGGGGTCATTGAGTACTTATATAGGACATGGGGGGGTCACATGGGGTCATTGAGTACTTATATAGAACTAGGGGGTTCACATGGGGTCATTGATTACTTATATAGGACTAGGGGGGTCACATGGGGTCATTGAGTACTTATATAGGACATGGGGGTTCACATGGGGTCATTGAGTACTTATATAGGACTAGGGGGGTCACATGGGGTCATTGAGTACTTATATAGGACTAGGGGGTTCACATGGGGTCATTGAGTACTTATATAGGACTAGGGGGGTCACATGGGGTCATTGAGTACTTATATAGGACATGGGGGGGTCTCATGGGGTCATTGAGTACTTATATAGGACATGGGGGGGGTCACATGCTGTCATTGAGTACTTATATAGGACTAGGGGGGTCACATGGGGTCATTGGGTACTTATATAGGACATGGGGGGGTCACATGGGGTCATTGAGTACTTATATAGGACTAGGGGGGTCACATGGGGTCATTGAGTACTTATATAGGACATGGGGGGGTCACATGGGGTCATTGAGTACTTATATAGGACTAGGGTGGGTCACATGGGGTCATTGAGTACTTATATAGGACTAGGGGGGTCACATGGGGTCATTGAGTACTTATATAGGACATGGGGGGTCTCATGGGGTCATTGATTACTTATATAGGACATGGGGGGGTCACATGGGGTCATTGAGTACTTATATAGGACTAGGGGGGTCACATGGGGTCATTGAGTACTTATATAGGACATGGGGGGGTCACATGGGGTCATTGAGTACTTATATAGGACTAGGGGGGTCACATGGGGTCATTGAGTACTTATATAGGACATGGGGGGTCTCATGGGGTCATTGATTACTTATATAGGACATGGGGGGGTCACATGGGGTCATTGAGTACTTATATAGGACTAGGGGGGTCACATGGGGTCATTGAGTACTTATATAGGACATGGGGGGGTCACATGGGGTCATTGAGTACTTATATAGGACTAGGGGGGTCACATGGTGTCTTTGAGTACTTATATAGGACATAGGATGGTCACATGGGGTCATTGAGTACTTATATAGGACTAGGGTGGGTCACATGGGGTCATTGAGTACTTATATAGGACTAGGGGGGTCACATGGTGTCATTGAGTACTTATATAGGACTAGGGGGGTCACATGGGGTCATTGAGTATTTATATAGGACTAGGGGGGTCAAATGGGGACATTGAGTACTTTTATAGGACATGGGAGGGTCACATGGGGTCATTGAGTACTTATATAGGACTAGGGGGGTCACATGGGGTCATTGAGTACTTATATAGGACTAGGGGGGTCACATGGGGTCATTGAGTACTTATATAGGACTAGGGGGGTCATATGGGGTCATTGAGTACTTATATAGGACATGGGGGGGTCTCATGGGGTCATTGAGTACTTATATAGGACATGGGGGGGTCACATGGGGTCATTGAGTACTTATATAGGACTAGGGGTGTCACATGGGGTCATTGAGTACTTATATAAGACTAGGGGGGTCACATGGGGTCATTGAGTACTTATATAGGACATGGGGGGGTCACATGGGGTCATTGAGTACTTATATAGGACTAGGGGGGTCACATGGGGTCATTGAGTACTTATATAGGTCATGGAGGGGTCACATGGGGTCATTGAGTACTTATATAGGACTAGGGGGGTCACATGGGGTCATTGAGTACTTATATAGGACTAGGGGGGTCACATGGGGTCATTGAGTACTTATATAGGACATGGGGGGGTCTCATGTGGTCATTGAGTACTTATATAGGACTTGGGGGGGTCTCATGGGGTGATTGAGTACTTATATAGGACATGGGGGGGTCACATGGGGTCATTGAGTACTTATATAGGACTAGGGGGGTCACATGGGGTCATTGAGTACTTATATAGGACTAGGGGGGTCACATGGGGTCATTGAGTACTTATATAGGACATGGGGGGGTCACATGGGGTCATTGAGTACTTATATAGGACTAGGGGTGTCACATGGGGTCATTGAGTACTTATATAAGACTAGGGGGGTCACATGGGGTCATTGAGTACTTATATAGGACATGGGGGGGTCACATGGGGTCATTGAGTACTTATATAGGACTAGGGGGGTCACATGGGGTCATTGAGTACTTATATAGGTCATGGAGGGGTCACATGGGGTCATTGAGTACTTATATAGGACTAGGGGGGTCACATGGGGTCATTGAGTACTTATATAGGACTAGGGGGGTCACATGGGGTCATTGAGTACTTATATAGGACATGGGGGGGTCTCATGTGGTCATTGAGTACTTATATAGGACTTGGGGGGGTCTCATGGGGTGATTGAGTACCTATATAGGACATGGGGGGGTCACATGGGGTCATTGAGTACTTATATAGGACTAGGGGGGTCACATGGGGTCATTGAGTACTTATATAGGACTAGGGGGGTCACATGGGGTCATTGAGTACTTATATAGGACTAGGGGGGTCACATGGGGTCATTGAGTACTTATATAGGACTAGGGGGGTCACATGGGGTCATTGAGTACTTATATAGGACTAGGGGGTTCACATGGGGTCATTGAGTACTTATAATAGGACTAGGGGGGTCACATTGGGTCATTGAGTACTTATATAGGACTAGGGGGGTCACATGGGGTCATTGAGTACTTATATAGGACTAGGGGGGTCACATGGGGTCATTGAGTACTTATATAGGACATGGGGGGGTCACATGAGTCATTGAGTACTTATATAGGACATGGGGGGGTCACATGGGGTCATTGAGTACTTATATAGGACTAGGGTGGGTCACATGGGGTCATTGAGTACTTATATAGGACTAGGGGGGTCACATGGGGTCATTGAGTACTTATATAGGACATGGGGGGGTCACATGAGTCATTGAGTACTTATATAGGACTAGGGGGGTCACATGAGGTCATTGAGTACTTATATAGGACTAGGGTGGGTCACATGGGGTCATTGAGTACTTATATAGGACTAGGGTGGGTCACATGGGGTCACTGAGTACTTATATAGGACTAGGGGGGTCACATGGGGTCATTGAGTACTTATATAGGACTAGGGTGGTCACATGGGGTCATTGAGTACTTATATAGGACTAGGTTGGGTCACACGGGGTCATTGAGTACTTATATAGGACTAGGTTGGGTCACACGGGGTCATTGAGTACTTATATAGGACTAGGTTGGGTCACACGGGGTCATTGAGTACTTATATAGGACTAGGTTGGGTCACACGGGGTCATTGAGTACTTATATAGGACTAGGTTGGGTCACACGGGGTCATTGAGTACTTATATAGGACTAGGTTGGGTCACACGGGGTCATTGAGTACTTATATAGGACTAGGTTGGGTCACACGGGGTCATTGAGTACTTATATAGGACTAGGTTGGGTCACACTGGGTCATTGAGTACTTATATAGGACTAGGTTGGGTCACACGGGGTCATTGAGTACTTATATAGGACTAGGTTGGGTCACACGGGGTCATTGAGTACTTATATAGGACTAGGTTGGGTCACACGGGGTCATTGAGTACTTATATAGGACTAGGTTGGGTCACACGGGGTCATTGAGTACTTATATAGGACTAGGTTGGGTCACACGGGGTCATTGAGTACTTATATAGGACTAGAGGGGTCACATGGGGTCATTGAGTGCTTATATAGGACATGGGGGGGTCACATGGGGTTATTGAGTACTTATATAGGACTAGGGGGGTCACATGGGGTCATTGAGTACTTATATAGGACTAGGGTGGGTCACATGGGGTCATTGAGTACTTATATAGGACTAGGGGGGTCACATGGGGTCGATGAGTACTTATATAGGACTAGGGTGGGTCACACGGGGTCATTGAGTACTTATATAGGACTAGGTTGGGTCACACGGGGTCATTGAGTACTTCTATAGGACTAGGTTGGGTCACACGGGGTCATTGAGTACTTATATAGGACTAGGTTGGGTCACACGGGGTCATTGAGTACTTATATAGGACTAGGTTGAGTCACACGGGGTCATTGAGTACTTATATAGGACTAGGTTGGGTCACACGGGGTCATTGAGTACTTATATAGGACTAGGTTGGGTCACACGGGGTCATTGAGTACTTATATAGGACTAGGTTGGGTCACACGGGGTCATTGAGTACTTATATAGGACTAGGTTGGGTCACACGGGGTCATTGAGTACTTATATAGGACTAGGTTGGGTCACACGGGGTCATTGAGTACTTATATAGGACTAGGTTGGGTCACACGGGGTCATTGAGTACTTATATAGGACTAGGTTGGGTCACACGGGGTCATTGAGTACTTATATAGGACTAGGTTGGGTCACACGGGGTCATTGAGTACTTATATAGGACTAGGTTGGGTCACACGGGGTCATTGAGTACTTATATAGGACTAGGGTGGGTCACACGGGGTCATTGAGTACTTATATAGGACTAGGTTGGGTCACACGGGGTCATTGAGTACTTATATAGGACTAGGTTGAGTCACACGGGGTCATTGAGTACTTATATAGGACTAGGTTGGGTCACACGGGGTCATTGAGTACTTATATAGGACTAGGTTGGGTCACACGGGGTCATTGAGTACTTATATAGGACTAGGTTGGGTCACACGGGGTCATTGAGTACTTATATAGGACTAGGTTGGGTCACACGGGGTCATTGAGTACTTATATAGGACTAGGTTGGGTCACACGGGGTCATTGAGTACTTATATAGGACTAGGTTGGGTCACACGGGGTCATTGAGTACTTATATAGGACTAGGTTGGGTCACACGGGGTCATTGAGTACTTATATAGGACTAGGTTGGGTCACACGGGGTCATTGAGTACTTATATAGGACTAGGTTGGGTCACACGGGGTCATTGAGTACTTATATAGGACTAGGTTGGGTCACACGGGGTCATTGAGTACTTATATAGGACTAGGTTGGGTCAGACGGGGTCATTGAGTACTTATATAGGACTAGGTTGGGTTACACGGGGTCATTGAGTACTTATATAGGACTAGAGGGGTCACATGGGGTCATTGAGTACTTATATAGGACTAGGGGTGTCACATGGGGTCATTGAGTACTTATATAGGACTAGGGGGGTCACATGGGGTCATTGAGTACTTATATAGGACATGGGGGGGGTCACATGGGGTCATTGAGTACTTATATAGGACATGGGTGGGGTCACATGGGGTCATTGAGTACTTATATAGGACTAGGGGGGTCACATGGGGTCATTGAGTACTTATATAGGACTAGGGGGGTCACATGGTGTCTTTGAGTTCTTATATAGGACTAGGGTGGGTCACATGGGGTCATTGAGTACTTATATAGGACTAGGGGGGTCACATGGGGTCATTGAGTACTTATATAGGTCATGGGGGGTCACATGGGGTCATTGAGTACTTATATAGGACATGGGGGGGTCAAATGGGGTCATTGAGTACTTATATAGGACTAGAGGGGTCACATGGGGTCATTGAGTGCTTATATAGGACATGGGGGGGTCACATGGGGTCATTGAGTACTTATATAGGACTAGGGGGGTCACATGGGGTCATTGAGTACTTATATAGGACTAGGGGGGTCACATGGGGTCATTGAGTACTTATATAGGACTAGGGGGGTCACATGGGGTCATTGAGTACTTATATAGGACTAGGGTGGGTCACATGGGGTCATTGAGTACTTATATAGGACTAGGGGGGTCACATGCGGTCATTGAGTACTTATATAGGACTAGGGGGGTCACATGGGGTCATTGAGTACTTATATAGGACTAGGGTGGGTCACATGGGGTCATTGAGTACTTATATAGGACTAGGGGGGTCACATGGGGTCATTGAGTACTTATATAGGACTAGGGTGGGTCACATGGGGTCATTGAGTACTTATATAAGACTAGGGGGGTCACATGGTGTCATTGACAACTTATATAGGACTAGGGGGGTCACAAGGGGTCATTGAGTACTTATATAGGACATGGGACGTCACATGGGGTCATTGAGTACTTATATAGGACTAGGGGGGTCACATGGGGTCATTGAGTACTTATATAGGACATGGGGGGTCACATGGGGTCATTGAGTACTTATATAAGACTAGGGTGGGTCACATGGGGTCATTGAGTAGTTATATAGGACTAGGGGGGTCACATGGGGTCATTGAGTACTTACATAGGACATGGGGGGGTCACATGGGGTCATTGAGTACTTATATAGGACATGGGGGGTCACATGGGGTCATTGAGTACTTATATAGGACTAGGGTGGGTCACATGGGGTCACTGAGTACTTATATAGGACTAGAGAGTCACATGGGGTCATTCAGTACTTATATAGGACATGGGGGGTCACATGGGGTCATTGAGTACTTATATAGGACATGGGGTCACATGGGGTCATTGAGTACTTATATAGGACTAGGGTGGGTCACATGGGGTCATTGAGTACTTATATAGGACTAGGGGGGTCACATGGGTTCATTGAGTACTTATATAGGACTAGGGTGGGTCACATGGGGTCATTGAGTACTTATATAGGACTAGGGGGGTCACATGGGGTCATTGAGTACTTATATAGGTCATGGAGGGGTCACATGGGGTCATTGAGTACTTATATAGGACTAGGGGGGTCACATGGGGTCATTGAGTACTTATATAGGACTAGGGGGGTCACATGGGGTCATTGAGTACTTATATAGGACATGGGGGGGTCTCATGGGGTCATTGAGTACTTATATAGGACTTGGGGGGGTCTCATGGGGTGATTGAGTACTTATATAGGACATGGGGGGGTCACATGGGGTCATTGAGTACTTATATAGGACTAGGGGGGTCACATGGGGTCATTGAGTACTTATATAGGACTAGGGGGGTCACATGGGGTCATTGAGTACTTATATAGGACTAGGGGGGTCACATGGGGTCATTGAGTACTTATATAGGACTAGGGGGGTCACATGGGGTCATTGAGTACTTATATAGGACTAGGGGGTTCACATGGGGTCATTGAGTACTTATAATAGGACTAGGGGGGCCACATTGGGTCATTGAGTACTTATATAGGACTAGGGGGGTCACATGGGGTCATTGAGTACTTATATAGGACTAGGGGGGTCACATGGGGTCATTGAGTACTTATATAGGACATGGGGGGGTCACATGAGTCATTGAGTACTTATATAGGACATGGGGGGGTCACATGGGGTCATTGAGTACTTATATAGGACTAGGGTGGGTCACATGGGGTCATTGAGTACTTATATAGGACTAGGGGGGTCACATGGGGTCATTGAGTACTTATATAGGACTAGGGGGGTCACATGGGGTCATTGAGTACTTATATAGGACTAGGGGGGTCACATGAGGTCATTGAGTACTTATATAGGACTAGGGTGGGTCACATGGGGTCATTGAGTACTTATATAGGACTAGGGTGGGTCACATGGGGTCATTGAGTATTTATATAGGACTAGGGGGGTCACATGGGGTCATTGAGTACTTATATAGGACTAGGGGGGTCACATGGGGTCATTGAGTACTTATATAGGTCATGGGGGGGTCACATGGGGTCATTGAGTACTTATATAGGACATGGGGGGGTCACATGGGGTCATTGAGTACTTATATAGGACTAGGGTGGGTCACATGGGGTCATTGAGTACTTATATAGGACTAGGGGGGTCACATGGGGTCATTGAGTACTTATATAGGACTAGGGGGGTCACATGGGGTCATTGAGTACTTATATAGGACTAGGGTGGGTCACATGGGGTCATTGAGTACTTATATAGGACTAGGGGGTCACATGGTGTCATTGAGTACTTATATAGGACTAGGGGGGTCACATGGGGTCATTGAGTACTTATATAGGTCATGGGGGGGTCACATGGGGTCATTGAGTACTTATATAGGACTAGGGGGGTCACATGGGGTCATTGAGTACTTATATAGGACTAGGGGGGTCACATGGTGTCATTGAGTACTTATATAGGACTTGGGGGGTCACAAGGGGTCATTGAGTACTTATATAGGACATGGGACGTCACATGGGGTCATTGAGTACTTATATAGAACTAGGGGGGTCGCATGGGGTCATTGAGTACTTATATAGGACATGGGGGGTCACATGGGGTCATTGAGTACTTATATAAGACTAGGGTGGGTCACATGGGGTCATTGAGTACTTATATAAGACTAGGGTGGGTCACATGGGGTCATTGAGTACTTATATAGGACTAGGGGGGTCACATGGGGTCATTGAGTACTTATATAGGTCATGGAGGGGTCACATGGGGTCATTGAGTACTTATATAGGACTAGGGGGGTCACATGGGGTCATTGAGTACTTATATAGGACTAGGGGGGTCACATGGGGTCATTGAGTACTTATATAGGACATGGGGGGGTCTCATGGGGTCATTGAGTACTTATATAGGACTAGGGGGTTCACATGGGGTCATTGAGTACTTATAATAGGACTAGGGGGGTCACATTGGGTCATTGAGTACTTATATAGGACTAGGGGGGTCACATGGGGTCATTGAGTACTTATATAGGACTAGGGGGGTCACATGGGGTCATTGAGTACTTATATAGGACATGGGGGGGTCACATGAGTCATTGAGTACTTATATAGGACATGGGGGGGTCACATGGGGTCATTGAGTACTTATATAGGACTAGGGTGGGTCACATGGGGTCATTGAGTACTTATATAGGACTAGGGGGGTCACATGGGGTCATTGAGTACTTATATAGGACTAGGGGGGTCACATGGGGTCATTGAGTACTTATATAGGACATGGGGGGGTCACATGGGGTCATTGAGTACTTATATAGGACATGGGGGGGTCACATGGGGTCATTGAGTACTTATATAGGACTAGGGTGGGTCACATGGGGTCATTGAGTACTTATATAGGACTAGGGGGGTCACATGGGGTCATTGAGTACTTATAAAGGACATGGGGGGTCACATGGGGTCATTGAGTACTTATATAGGACTAGGGTGGGTCACATGGGGTCATTGAGTACTTATATAGGACTAGGGGGGTCACATGGGGTCATTGAGTACTTATATAGGACTAGGGGGGTCACATGGGGTCATTGAGTATTTATATAGGACTAGGGGGGTCAAATGGGGACATTGAGTACTTTTATAGGACATGGGAGGGTCACATGGGGTCATTGAGTACTTATATAGGACTAGGGGGGTCACATGGGGTCATTGAGTACTTATATAGGACTAGGGGGGTCACATGGGGTCATTGAGTACTTATATAGGACTAGGGGGGTCATATGGGGTCATTGAGTACTTATATAGGACATGGGGGGGTCTCATGGGGTCATTGAGTACTTATATAGGACATGGGGGGGTCACATGGGGTCATTGAGTACTTATATAGGACTAGGGGTGTCACATGGGGTCATTGAGTACTTATATAAGACTAGGGGGGTCACATGGGGTCATTGAGTACTTATATAGGACATGGGGGGGTCACATGGGGTCATTGAGTACTTATATAGGACTAGGGGGGTCACATGGGGTCATTGAGTACTTATATAGGTCATGGAGGGGTCACATGGGGTCATTGAGTACTTATATAGGACTAGGGGGGTCACATGGGGTCATTGAGTACTTATATAGGACTAGGGGGGTCACATGGGGTCATTGAGTACTTATATAGGACATGGGGGGGTCTCATGTGGTCATTGAGTACTTATATAGGACTTGGGGGGGTCTCATGGGGTGATTGAGTACTTATATAGGACATGGGGGGGTCACATGGGGTCATTGAGTACTTATATAGGACTAGGGGGGTCACATGGGGTCATTGAGTACTTATATAGGACTAGGGGGGTCACATGGGGTCATTGAGTACTTATATAGGACATGGGGGGGTCACATGGGGTCATTGAGTACTTATATAGGACTAGGGGTGTCACATGGGGTCATTGAGTACTTATATAAGACTAGGGGGGTCACATGGGGTCATTGAGTACTTATATAGGACATGGGGGGGTCACATGGGGTCATTGAGTACTTATATAGGACTAGGGGGGTCACATGGGGTCATTGAGTACTTATATAGGTCATGGAGGGGTCACATGGGGTCATTGAGTACTTATATAGGACTAGGGGGGTCACATGGGGTCATTGAGTACTTATATAGGACTAGGGGGGTCACATGGGGTCATTGAGTACTTATATAGGACATGGGGGGGTCTCATGTGGTCATTGAGTACTTATATAGGACTTGGGGGGGTCTCATGGGGTGATTGAGTACTTATATAGGACATGGGGGGGTCACATGGGGTCATTGAGTACTTATATAGGACTAGGGTGGTCACATGGGGTCATTGAGTACTTATATAGGACTAGGGGGGTCACATGGGGTCATTGAGTACTTATATAGGACTAGGGGGGTCACATGGGGTCATTGAGTACTTATATAGGACTAGGGGGGTCACATGGGGTCATTGAGTACTTATATAGGACTAGGGGGTTCACATGGGGTCATTGAGTACTTATAATAGGACTAGGGGGGTCACATTGGGTCATTGAGTACTTATATAGGACTAGGGGGGTCACATGGGGTCATTGAGTACTTATATAGGACTAGGGGGGTCACATGGGGTCATTGAGTACTTATATAGGACATGGGGGGGTCACATGAGTCATTGAGTACTTATATAGGACATGGGGGGGTCACATGGGGTCATTGAGTACTTATATAGGACTAGGGTGGGTCACATGGGGTCATTGAGTACTTATATAGGACTAGGGGGGTCACATGGGGTCATTGAGTACTTATATAGGACTAGGGGGGTCACATGGGGTCATTGAGTACTTATATAGGACTAGGCGGGTCACATGAGGTCATTGAGTACTTATATAGGACTAGGGTGGGTCACATGGGGTCATTGAGTACTTATATAGGACTAGGGTGGGTCACATGGGGTCACTGAGTACTTATATAGGACTAGGGGGGTCACATGGGGTCATTGAGTACTTATATAGGACTAGGGTGGTCACATGGGGTCATTGAGTACTTATATAGGACTAGGGTGGGTCACATGGGGTCATTGAGTACTTATATAGGACTAGGGGGTCACATGGTGTCATTGAGTACTTATATAGGACTAGGGGGGTCACATGGGGTCATTGAGTACTTATATAGGTCATGGGGGGGTCACATGGGGTCATTGAGTACTTATATAGGACTAGGGTGGGTCACATGGGGTCATTGAGTACTTATATAGGACTAGGGGGGTCACATGGGGTCATTGAGTACTTATATAGGACTAGGGTGGGTCACATGGGGTCATTGAGTACTTATATAGGACTAGGGGGGTCACATGGTGTCATTGAGTACTTATATAGGACTAGGGGGGTCACAAGGGGTCATTGAGTACTTATATAGGACATGGGACGTCACATGGGGTCATTGAGTACTTATATAGAACTAGGGGGGTCGCATGGGGTCATTGAGTACTTATATAGGACATGGGGGGTCACATGGGGTCATTGAGTACTTATATAAGACTAGGGTGGGTCACATGGGGTCATTGAGTACTTATATAAGACTAGGGTGGGTCACATGGGGTCATTGAGTACTTATATAGGACTAGGGGGGTCACATGGGGTCATTGAGTACTTACATAGGACATGGGGGGGTCACATGGGGTCATTGAGTACTTATATAGGACTAGGGGGGTCACATGGGGTCATTGAGTACTTATATAGGACATGGGGGGGTCACATGAGTCATTGAGTACTTATATAGGACATGGGGGGGTCACATGGGGTCATTGAGTACTTATATAGGACTAGGGTGGGTCACATGGGGTCATTGAGTACTTATATAGGACTAGGGGGGTCACATGGGGTCATTGAGTACTTATATAGGACTAGGGGGGTCACATGGGGTCATTGAGTACTTATATAGGACATGGGGGGGTCACATGGGGTCATTGAGTACTTATATAGGACTAGGGGGGTCACATGGGGTAATTG
Source organism: Prorops nasuta (assembly GCF_024137725.1). Lineage (NCBI taxonomy): Eukaryota > Metazoa > Arthropoda > Insecta > Hymenoptera > Bethylidae > Prorops > Prorops nasuta. The sequence goes on along the minus strand of NW_027117128.1, from coordinate 8,559 downwards.
AGTACTTATATAGGACTAGGGGGGTCACATGGGGTCATTGAGTACTTATATAGGACATGGGGGGGTCACATGGGGTCATTGAGTACTTATATAGGACTAGGGTGGGTCACATGGGGTCATTGAGTACTTATATAGGACTAGGGGGGTCACATGGGGTCATTGAGTACTTATAAAGGACATGAGGGGGTCACATGGGGTCATTGAGTACTTATATAGGACTAGGGTGGGTCACATGGGGTCATTGAGTACTTATATAGGACTAGGGGGGTCACATGGGGTCATTGAGTACTTATATAGGACTAGGGGGGTCACATGGGGTCATTGAGTATTTATATAGGACTAGGGGGGTCAAATGGGGACATTGAGTACTTTTATAGGACATGGGAGGGTCACATGGGGTCATTGAGTACTTATATAGGACTAGGGGGGTCACATGGGGTCATTGAGTACTTATATAGGACTAGGGGGGTCACATGGGGTCATTGAGTACTTATATAGGACTAGGGGGGTCATATGGGGTCATTGAGTACTTATATAGGACATGGGGGGGTCTCATGGGGTCATTGAGTACTTATATAGGACATGGGGGGGTCACATGGGGTCATTGAGTACTTATATAGGACTAGGGGTGTCACATGGGGTCATTGAGTACTTATATAAGACTAGGGGGGTCACATGGGGTCATTGAGTACTTATATAGGACATGGGGGGGTCACATGGGGTCATTGAGTACTTATATAGGACTAGGGGGGTCACATGGGGTCATTGAGTACTTATATAGGACTAGGGGGGTCACATGGGGTCATTGAGTACTTATATAGGACATGGGGTGGTCACATGGGGTCATTGAGTACTTATATAGGACTAGGGGGGTCATATGGGGTCATTGAGTACTTATATAGGACTAGGGGGTTCACATGGGGTCATTGAGTACTTATATAGGACTAGGGGGGTCACATGGGGTCATTGAGTACTTATATAGGACATGGGGGGGTCTCATGGGGTCATTGAGTACTTATATAGGACATGGGGGGGTCACATGGGGTCATTGAGTACTTATATAGGACTAGGGGTGTCACATGGGGTCATTGAGTACTTATATAAGACTAGGAGGGTCACATGGTGTCATTGAGTACTTATATAGGACTAGGGGGTTCACATGGGGTCATTGAGTACTTATATAGGACTAGGGGGGTCACATGGGGTCATTGAGTACTTATATAGGACATGGGGTGGTCACATGGGGTCATTGAGTACTTATATAGGACTAGGGGGGTCACATGGGGTCATTGAGTACTTATATAGGACATGGGGTGGTCACATGGGGTCATTGAGTACTTATATAGGACTAGGGGGGTCATATGGGGTCATTGAGTACTTATATAGGACTAGGGGGTTCACATGGGGTCATTGAGTACTTATATAGGACTAGGGGGGTCACATGGGGTCATTGAGTACTTATATAGGACATGGGGGGGTCTCATGGGGTCATTGAGTACTTATATAGGACATGGGGGGGTCACATGGGGTCATTGAGTACTTATATAGGACTAGGGGGGTCACATGGGGTCATTGAGTACTTATATAGGACTAGGGGGGTCATATGGGGTCATTGAGTACTTATATAGGACTAGGGGGTTCACATGGGGTCATTGAGTACTTATATAGGACTAGGGGGGTCACATGGGGTCATTGAGTACTTATATAGGACATGGGGTGGTCACATGGGGTCATTGAGTACTTATATAGGACTAGGGGGGTCACATGGGGTCATTAAGTACTTATATAGGACATGGGGGGGTCTCATGGGGTCATTGAGTACTTATATAGGACATGGGGGGGTCACATGCTGTCATTGAGTACTTATATAGGACTAGGGGGGTCACATGGGGTCATTGAGTACTTATATAGGACTAAGGGGGACACATGGGGTCATTGAGTACTTATATAGGACTAGGGGTGTCACATGGGGTCATTGGGTACTTATATAAGACATGGGGGGTCACATGGGGTCATTGGGTACTTATATAGGACATGGGGGGTCACATGGGGTCATTGAGTACTTATATAGGACTAGGGGGGTCACATGCTGTCATTGAGTACTTATATAGGACTAAGGGGGTAATATGGGGTCATTGAGTACTTATATAGGACATGGGGGGGTCACATGGGGTCATTGAGTACTTATATAGGACTAGGGTGGGTCACAGGGGGTCATTGAGTACTTATATAGGACTAGGGGTGTCACATGGGGTCATTGAGTACTTATATAGGACTAGGGGGGTCACATGGGGTCATTGAGTACTTTTATAGGACTAGGGGGGTCACATGGGGTCATTGAGTACTTACATAGGACATGGGGGTTGTCATGGGGTCATTGAGTACTTATATAGGACATGGGGGGGTCTCATGGGGTCATTGAGTACTTATATAGGACATGAGGGGGTCACATGCTGTCATTGAGTACTTATATAGGACTAGGGGGGTCACAGGGGGTCATTGAGTACTTATATAGGACTAGGGGTGTCACATGGGGTCATTGAGTACTTATATAGGACTAGGGGGGTCACATGGGGTCATTGAGTACTTTTATAGGACTAGGGGGGTCACATGGGGTCATTGAGTACTTACATAGGACATGGGGGTTGTCATGGGGTCATTGAGTACTTATATAGGACATGGGGGGGTCACATGGGGTCATTGAGTACTTATATAGAACTAGGGGGTTCACATGGGGTCATTGATTACTTATATAGGACTAGGGGGGTCACATGGGGTCATTGAGTACTTATATAGGACATGGGGGTTCACATGGGGTCATTGAGTACTTATATAGGACTAGGGGGGTCACATGGGGTCATTGAGTACTTATATAGGACTAGGGGGTTCACATGGGGTCATTGAGTACTTATATAGGACTAGGGGGGTCACATGGGGTCATTGAGTACTTATATAGGACATGGGGGGGTCTCATGGGGTCATTGAGTACTTATATAGGACATGGGGGGGGGTCACATGCTGTCATTGAGTACTTATATAGGACTAGGGGGGTCACATGGGGTCATTGGGTACTTATATAGGACATGGGGGGGTCACATGGGGTCATTGAGTACTTATATAGGACTAGGGGGGTCACATGGGGTCATTGAGTACTTATATAGGACATGGGGGGGTCACATGGGGTCATTGAGTACTTATATAGGACTAGGGTGGGTCACATGGGGTCATTGAGTACTTATATAGGACTAGGGGGGTCACATGGGGTCATTGAGTACTTATATAGGACATGGGGGGTCTCATGGGGTCATTGATTACTTATATAGGACATGGGGGGGTCACATGGGGTCATTGAGTACTTATATAGGACTAGGGGGGTCACATGGGGTCATTGAGTACTTATATAGGACATGGGGGGGTCACATGGGGTCATTGAGTACTTATATAGGACTAGGGGGGTCACATGGGGTCATTGAGTACTTATATAGGACATGGGGGGTCTCATGGGGTCATTGATTACTTATATAGGACATGGGGGGGTCACATGGGGTCATTGAGTACTTATATAGGACTAGGGGGGTCACATGGGGTCATTGAGTACTTATATAGGACATGGGGGGGTCACATGGGGTCATTGAGTACTTATATAGGACTAGGGGGGTCACATGGTGTCTTTGAGTACTTATATAGGACATAGGATGGTCACATGGGGTCATTGAGTACTTATATAGGACTAGGGTGGGTCACATGGGGTCATTGAGTACTTATATAGGACTAGGGGGGTCACATGGGGTCATTGAGTACTTATATAGGACTAGGGGGGTCACATGGGGTCATTGAGTATTTATATAGGACTAGGGGGGTCAAATGGGGACATTGAGTACTTTTATAGGACATGGGAGGGTCACATGGGGTCATTGAGTACTTATATAGGACTAGGGGGGTCACATGGGGTCATTGAGTACTTATATAGGACTAGGGGGGTCACATGGGGTCATTGAGTACTTATATAGGACTAGGGGGGTCATATGGGGTCATTGAGTACTTATATAGGACATGGGGGGGTCTCATGGGGTCATTGAGTACTTATATAGGACATGGGGGGGTCACATGGGGTCATTGAGTACTTATATAGGACTAGGGGTGTCACATGGGGTCATTGAGTACTTATATAAGACTAGGGGGGTCACATGGGGTCATTGAGTACTTATATAGGACATGGGGGGGTCACATGGGGTCATTGAGTACTTATATAGGACTAGGGGGGTCACATGGGGTCATTGAGTACTTATATAGGACATGGGGGGGTCACATGGGGTCATTGAGTACTTATATAGGACTAGGGGGGTCACATGGGGTCATTGAGTACTTATATAGGTCATGGAGGGGTCACATGGGGTCATTGAGTACTTATATAGGACTAGGGGGGTCACATGGGGTCATTGAGTACTTATATAGGACTAGGGGGGTCACATGGGGTCATTGAGTACTTATATAGGACATGGGGGGGTCTCATGTGGTCATTGAGTACTTATATAGGACTTGGGGGGGTCTCATGGGGTGATTGAGTACTTATATAGGACATGGGGGGGTCACATGGGGTCATTGAGTACTTATATAGGACTAGGGGGGTCACATGGGGTCATTGAGTACTTATATAGGACTAGGGGGGTCACATGGGGTCATTGAGTACTTATATAGGACATGGGGGGGTCACATGGGGTCATTGAGTACTTATATAGGACTAGGGGTGTCACATGGGGTCATTGAGTACTTATATAAGACTAGGGGGGTCACATGGGGTCATTGAGTACTTATATAGGACATGGGGGGGTCACATGGGGTCATTGAGTACTTATATAGGACTAGGGGGGTCACATGGGGTCATTGAGTACTTATATAGGTCATGGAGGGGTCACATGGGGTCATTGAGTACTTATATAGGACTAGGGGGGTCACATGGGGTCATTGAGTACTTATATAGGACTAGGGGGGTCACATGGGGTCATTGAGTACTTATATAGGACATGGGGGGGTCTCATGTGGTCATTGAGTACTTATATAGGACTTGGGGGGGTCTCATGGGGTGATTGAGTACCTATATAGGACATGGGGGGGTCACATGGGGTCATTGAGTACTTATATAGGACTAGGGGGGTCACATGGGGTCATTGAGTACTTATATAGGACTAGGGGGGTCACATGGGGTCATTGAGTACTTATATAGGACTAGGGGGGTCACATGGGGTCATTGAGTACTTATATAGGACTAGGGGGGTCACATGGGGTCATTGAGTACTTATATAGGACTAGGGGGTTCACATGGGGTCATTGAGTACTTATAATAGGACTAGGGGGGTCACATTGGGTCATTGAGTACTTATATAGGACTAGGGGGGTCACATGGGGTCATTGAGTACTTATATAGGACTAGGGGGGTCACATGGGGTCATTGAGTACTTATATAGGACATGGGGGGGTCACATGAGTCATTGAGTACTTATATAGGACATGGGGGGGTCACATGGGGTCATTGAGTACTTATATAGGACTAGGGTGGGTCACATGGGGTCATTGAGTACTTATATAGGACTAGGGGGGTCACATGGGGTCATTGAGTACTTATATAGGACTAGGGGGGTCACATGGGGTCATTGAGTACTTATATAGGACTAGGGGGGTCACATGAGGTCATTGAGTACTTATATAGGACTAGGGTGGGTCACATGGGGTCATTGAGTACTTATATAGGACTAGGGTGGGTCACATGGGGTCACTGAGTACTTATATAGGACTAGGGGGGTCACATGGGGTCATTGAGTACTTATATAGGACTAGGGTGGTCACATGGGGTCATTGAGTACTTATATAGGACTAGGGTGGGTCACATGGGGTCATTGAGTACTTATATAGGACTAGGGGGTCACATGGTGTCATTGAGTACTTATATAGGACTAGGGGGGTCACATGGGGTCATTGAGTACTTATATAGGTCATGGGGGGGGTCACATGGGGTCATTGAGTACTTATATAGGACTAGGGTGGGTCACATGGGGTCATTGAGTACTTATATAGGACTAGGGGGGTCACATGGGGTCATTGAGTACTTATATAGGACTAGGGTGGGTCACATGGGGTCATTGAGTACTTATATAGGACTAGGGGGGTCACATGGTGTCATTGAGTACTTATATAGGACTAGGGGGGTCACAAGGGGTCATTGAGTACTTATATAGGACATGGGACGTCACATGGGGTCATTGAGTACTTATATAGAACTAGGGGGGTCGCATGGGGTCATTGAGTACTTATATAGGACATGGGGGGTCACATGGGGTCATTGAGTACTTATATAAGACTAGGGTGGGTCACATGGGGTCATTGAGTACTTATATAAGACTAGGGTGGGTCACATGGGGTCATTGAGTACTTATATAGGACTAGGGGGGTCACATGGGGTCATTGAGTACTTACATAGGACATGGGGGGGTCACATGGGGTCATTGAGTACTTATATAGGACTAGGGGGGTCACATGGGGTCATTGAGTACTTATATAGGACATGGGGGGGTCACATGAGTCATTGAGTACTTATATAGGACATGGGGGGGTCACATGGGGTCATTGAGTACTTATATAGGACTAGGGTGGGTCACATGGGGTCATTGAGTACTTATATAGGACTAGGGGGGTCATATGGGGTCATTGAGTACTTATATAGGACTAGGGGGGTCACATGGGGTCATTGAGTACTTATATAGGACATGGGGGGGTCACATGGGGTCATTGAGTACTTATATAGGACTAGGGGGGTCACATGGGGTAATTGAGTACTTATATAGGACTAGGGGGGTCACATGGGGTCATTGAGTACTTATATAGGACATGGGGGGGTCACATGGGGTCATTGAGTACTTATATAGGACTAGGGTGGGTCACATGGGGTCATTGAGTACTTATATAGGACTAGGGGGGTCACATGGGGTCATTGAGTACTTATAAAGGACATGGGGGGGTCACATGGGGTCATTGAGTACTTATATAGGACTAGGGTGGGTCACATGGGGTCATTGAGTACTTATATAGGACTAGGGGGGTCACATGGGGTCATTGAGTACTTATATAGGACTAGGGGGGTCACATGGGGTCATTGAGTATTTATATAGGACTAGGGGGGTCAAATGGGGACATTGAGTACTTTTATAGGACATGGGAGGGTCACATGGGGTCATTGAGTACTTATATAGGACTAGGGGGGTCACATGGGGTCATTGAGTACTTATATAGGACTAGGGGGGTCACATGGGGTCATTGAGTACTTATATAGGACTAGGGGGGTCATATGGGGTCATTGAGTACTTATATAGGACATGGGGGGGTCTCATGGGGTCATTGAGTACTTATATAGGACATGGGGGGGTCACATGGGGTCATTGAGTACTTATATAGGACTAGGGGTGTCACATGGGGTCATTGAGTACTTATATAAGACTAGGGGGGTCACATGGGGTCATTGAGTACTTATATAGGACATGGGGGGTCACATGGGGTCATTGAGTACTTATATAGGACTAGGGGGGTCACATGGGGTCATTGAGTACTTATATAGGACTAGGGGGTTCACATGGGGTCATTGAGTACTTATATAGGACTAGGGGGGTCACATGGGGTCATTGAGTACTTATATAGGACTAGGGGGGTCACATGGGGTCATTGAGTACTTATATAGGACATGGGGGGGTCACATGGGGTCATTGAGTACTTATATAGGACTAGGGGGGTCACATGGGGTAATTGAGTACTTATATAGGACTAGGGGGGTCACATGGGGTCATTGAGTACTTATATAGGACATGGGGGGGTCACATGGGGTCATTGAGTACTTATATAGGACTAGGGTGGGTCACATGGGGTCATTGAGTACTTATATAGGACTAGGGGGGTCACATGGGGTCATTGAGTACTTATAAAGGACATGGGGGGGTCACATGGGGTCATTGAGTACTTATATAGGACTAGGGTGGGTCACATGGGGTCATTGAGTACTTATATAGGACTAGGGGGGTCACATGGGGTCATTGAGTACTTATATAGGACTAGGGGGGTCACATGGGGTCATTGAGTATTTATATAGGACTAGGGGGGTCAAATGGGGACATTGAGTACTTTTATAGGACATGGGAGGGTCACATGGGGTCATTGAGTACTTATATAGGACTAGGGGGGTCACATGGGGTCATTGAGTACTTATATAGGACTAGGGGGGTCACATGGGGTCATTGAGTACTTATATAGGACTAGGGGGGTCATATGGGGTCATTGAGTACTTATATAGGACATTTATATAGGACTAGGTTGGGTCACACGGGGTCATTGAGTACTTATATAGGACTAGGTTGGGTCACACGGGGTCATTGAGTACTTATATAGGACTAGGGTGGGTCACACGGGGTCATTGAGTACTTATATAGGACTAGGTTGGGTCACACGGGGTCATTGAGTACTTATATAGGACTAGGTTGAGTCACACGGGGTCATTGAGTACTTATATAGGACTAGGTT
>NW_027117127.1:0-34638 GCF_024137725.1 Prorops nasuta | reverse complement strand
CTTTTATGGGACCAGAGTAACTCACTTGGGGCCAGGGTGTACTTATAAAGGGGCTGGGGTAACTCACTTGGGGTCAGGGAGTACATGTAAAGGGGCTATGGTAACTCACTTGGGGTCAGGGAGTACATATAAAGGGTCTATGGTAATTCACTTGGGGTCAGGGAGTACATATAAAGGGTCTATGGTAACTCACTTGGGGTCAGGGAGTACTTATATGGGACCAGGGTAACTCACTTGCGGTCAGTGAGTACATATAAAGGGGCTAGGGTAACTCCCTTGGGGTCAGGGAATACTTATAAAGGGGCTATGGTAACTCACTTGGGGTCAGGGAGTATTACTATGGGACCAGGGTAACTCACTTGCGGTCAGTGAGTACATATAAAGGGGCTAGGGTAACTCACTTGGGGTCAGAGAGTACTACTATGGGACCAGGGTAACTCACTTGCGGTCAGTGAGTACATATAAAGGGGCTAGAATAACACACTTGGGATCAGGGATTACTTATAAAGGTGATATGGTAACTCACTTGGGGTCAGGGAGTACTTATAAAGGGGCTAGGGTAACTCACTTGGGGTCAGGGAGTACATATAAAGGGGCTGGGATTACACACTTGGGGTCAGGGAGTACTTATAAAGGGGCTAGGGTAACTCACTTGGGTTCAGGGAGTACATATAAAGGGGCTATGGTAACTCACTTGAGGTCAGGGAGTACTACTATGGGACCAGGGTATCTCACTTGCGGTCAGAGAGTACATATAAAGGGGAAAGGATAACTCACTTGGGGTCAGGGAGTACTTATAAAGGTGATATGGTAACTCACTTGGGATAAGGGAGTACTTATATGGGACCAGGGTAATTCACTTGGGGCCAGGGTGTACTTATAAAGGGGCTAGGGTAACTCACTTGGGGTCAGGGAGTACTACTATGGGACCAGGGTTACTCACTTGCGGTCAGAGAGTACATATAAAGGGGCTAGGATAACTCACTTGGGATCAGGGATTACTTATAAAGGTGATATGGTAACTCACTTGGGGTCAGGGAGTACTTATAAAGGGGCTAGGGTAACTCACTTGGGGTCAGGGAGTACATATAAAGGGGCTGGGATTACACACTTGGGGTCAGGGAGTACATATAAAGGGGCTGGGATTACACACTTGGGGTCAGGGAGTACATATAAAGGGGCTATGGTAACTCACTTGAGGTCAGGGAGTACTATTATGGGACCAGGGTACCTCACTTGGGGTCAGGGAGTACTTATAAAGGGGCTAGGGTAACTCACTTGGTGTCATGAAGTACATATAAAGGGGCTATGGCAACTCACTTGGGGTCAGGGAGTACTACTATGGGACCAGGGTAACTCACTTGCGGTCAGAGAGTACATATAAAGGGGCTAGGGTAACTCACTTGGGGTCAGAGAGTACTACTATGGGACCAGGGTAACTCACTTGCGGTCAGTGAGTACATATAAAGGGGCTAGGATAACACACTTGGGATCAGGGATTACTTATAAAGGTGATATGGTAACTCACTTGGGGTCAGGGAGTACTTATAAAGGGGCTAGGGTAACTCACTTGGGGTCAGGGAGTACATATAAAGGGGCTGGGATTACACACTTGGGGTCAGGGAGTACATATAAAGGGGCTGGGATTACACACTTGGGGTCAGGGAGTACTTATAAAGGGGCTAGGGTAACTCACTTGGGTTCAGGGAGTACATATAAAGGGGCTAGGGTAACTCACTTGGGTTCAGGGAGTACTTATAAAGGTGATATGGTAACTCACTTGGGATAAGGGAGTACTTATATGGGACCAGGGTAATTCACTTGGGGCCAGGGTGTACTTATAAAGGGGCTAGGATAACTCACTTGGGGTCAGGGAGAACTTATAAATGGGCTATGGTAACTCATTTGGAGTCTGGGAGTACATATAAAGGGGCTAGGATAACACACTTGGGGTCAGGGAGTCCTTATAAAGGGGCTAGGGTAACTCACTTGGGTTCATGGAGTACATATAAAGGGGCTATGGTAACTCACTTGAGGTCAGGGAGTACTACTATGGGACCAGGGTATCTCACTTGCGGTCAGAGAGTACATATAAAGGGGAAAGGATAACTCACTTGGGGTCAGGGAGTACTTATAAAGGTGATATGGTAACTCACTTGGGATAAGGGAGTACTTATATGGGACCAGGGTAATTCACTTGGGGCCAGGGTGTACTTATAAAGGGGCTAGGGTAACTCACTTGGGGTCAGGGAGTACTACTATGGGACCAGGGTTACTCACTTGCGGTCAGAGAGTACATATAAAGGGGCTAGGATAACTCACTTGGGGTCAGGGAGTACCACTATGGGACTAGGGTAACTTACTTGCGGTCAGAGATTACATATATAGGGGCTAGGATAACACACTTGGGGTCAAGGAGAACTTATAAAGGTTATATGGTAACTCACTTGGGGTCAGGGAGTACTTATATGGGACTAGGGTAACTCAATTGGGGTCAGTGAGTATATATATGGGACCAGGGTAACTCACTTGGGGCCAGGGTGTACTTATAAAGGGGCTAGGGTAACTCCCTTGGGGTCAGGGAGTACTTATAAAGGGGCTAGGATAACACACTTGGAGTCAGGGAGTACTTATAAAGGGGATAGGGTAACTCACTTGGGGTCAGGGAGTACTTATATGGGACCAGGGTAACTCACTTGGGGCCAGGGTGTACTTATAAAGGGGCTAGGGTAACTCCCTTGGGGTCAGGGAGTACTTATAAAGGGCTATGGTAACTCACTTGGAGTCTGGGAGTACATATAAAGGGGCTAGGTTAACACACTTGGAGTCAGGGAGTACTTATAAAGGGGATAGGGTAACTCACTTGCGGTCAGAGAGTACTTCTATGGGACTAGGGTAACTCACTTGGGGTCAGGGAGTATTTTTATGGGACCAGGGTAACTCACTTGGGTCCAGGGTGTACTTATAAAGGGGCTGGGTAACTCACTTGGGTTCTGGGAGTACATATAAAGGGGCTAGGATAACACACTTGGGGTCAGGGAGTACTTATAAAGGGGCTAGGATAACACACTTGGAGTCAGGGAGTACTTATAAAGGGGCTGGGGTAACTCACAAGGGGTCAGGGAGTACATATAAAGGGGCTAGGGTAACTCACTTGGGGTCAGGGAGTACATATAAAGGGTCTATGGAAACTCACTTGGGGTCAAGGAGTACATATAAAGGGTCTATGGTAACTGACTTGGGGTCAGGGAGTACTACTATGGGACCAGGGTAACTCACTTGCGGTCAGAGAGTACATATAAAGGGGTTAGGATAACTCACTTGGGGTCAGGGAGTACTTATATGGGACTAGGGTAACTCACTTGGGGTCAGGGAGTACTTATATGGGACCAGGGTAACTCACTTGCGGTCAGGGAGTACATATAAAGGGGCTAGGGTAACTCACTTGGGGTCAGGGAGTACTACTATGGGACTAGGGTAACTTACTTGCGGTCAGAGAGTACATATATAGGGGCTAGGATAACACACTTGGGGTCAAGGAGAACTTATAAAGGTTATATGGTAACTCACTTGGGGTCAGGGAGTACTTATATGGGACTAGGGTAACTCAATTGGGGTCAGGGAGTACATATAAAGCGGCTAGGGTAACTCATTTGGAATCTGGGAGTACTTATAAAGGGGCTAGGATAACACACTTGGGGTCAGGGAGTACTTATAAAGGGGCTAGGGTAACTCACTTGGGGGTCAGGGAGTACTTATATGGGACCAGGGTAACTCACTTGGGGCCAGGGTGTACTTATAAAGGGGCTAGGGTAACTCCCTTGGGGTCAGGGAGTACTTATAAAGGGGCTATGGTAACTCACTTGGAGTCTGGGAGTACATATAAAGGGGCTAGGATAACACACTTGGGGTCAGGGAGTACTTATAAAGGGGCTAGGATAACACACTTGGAGTCAGGGAGTACTTATAAAGGGGATAAGGTAACTCACTTGCGGTCAGAGAGTACTTCTATGGGACTAGGGTAACTCACTTGCGGTCAGTGAGTACATATAAAGGGGCTAGGTTAACTCCCTTGGGGTCAGGGAATACTTATAAAGGGGCTATGGTAACTCACTTGCGGTCAGAGAGTACTTTTATGGGACTAGGGTAACTCAATTGGGGTCAGGGAGTACTTTTATGGGACCAGAGTAACTCACTTGGGGCCAGGGTGTACTTATAAAGGGGCTGGGGTAACTCACTTGGGGTCAGGGAGTACATTTAAAGGGGCTATGGTAACTCAATTGGGGTCAGGGAGTACATATAAAGGGTCTATGGAAACTCACTTGGGGTCAAAGAGTACATATAAAGGGTCTATGGTAACTGACTTGGGGTCAGGGAGTACTACTATGGGACCAGGGTAACTCACTTGCGGTCAGAGAGTACATATAAAGGGATTAGGATAACTCACTTGGGGTCAGGGAGTACTTATATGGGACTAGGGTAACTCACTTGGGGTCAGGGAGTACTTATATGGGACCAGGGTAACTCACTTGGGCCCAGGGTGTACTTATAAAGGGGCTAGGGTAACTCACTTGGGGTCAGGGAGTACTACTATGGGACTAGGGTAACTTACTTGCGGTTTAGAGTGTACATATATAGGGGCTAGGATAACACACTTGGGGTCAAGGAGAACTTATAAAGGTGATATGGTTACTCTCTTGGGGTCAGGGAGTACTTATAAAAGGGCTAGGGTAACTCACTTGGGGTCAGGGAGTACATATAAAGGGGCTAGGGTAACTCACTTGGGGTCAGGGAGTACTACTATGGGACTAGGGTAACTTACTTGCGGTCAGAGAGTACATATATAGGGGCTAGGGTAACTCATTTGGAATCTGGGAGTACTTATAAAGGGGCTAGGATAACACACTTGGGGTCAGGGAGTACTTATAAAGGGGCTAGGGTAACTCACTTGGGGTCAGGGAGTACTTATATGGGACCAGGGTAACTCACTTGGGGTCAGGGAGTACATATAAAGGGGCTAGGGTAACTCACTTGGGGTCAGGGAGTACTACTATGGGACTAGGGTAACTTACTTGCGGTCAGAGAGTACATATATAGGGGCTAGGATAACACACTTGGGGTCAAGGAGAACTTATAAAGGTTATATGGTAACTCACTTGGGGTCAGGGAGTACTTATATGGGACTAGGGTAACTCAATTGGGGTCAGGGAGTACATATAAAGCGGCTAGGGTAACTCATTTGGAATCTGGGAGTACTTATAAAGGGGCTAGGATAACACACTTGGGGTCAGGGAGTACTTATAAAGGGGCTATGGTAACTCACTTGGAGTCTGGGAGTACATATAAAGGGGCTAGGATAACACACTTGGGGTCAGGGAGTACTTATAAAGGGGCTAGGATAACACACTTGGAGTCAGGGAGTACTTATAAAGGGGATAAGGTAACTCACTTGCGGTCAGAGAGTACTTCTATGGGACTAGGGTAACTCATTTGGGGTGAGGGAGTACTTTTATGGGACCAGGGTAACTCACTTGGGGCCAGGGTATACTTATAAAGGGGCTGGAGTAACTCACTTGGGGTCAGGGAGTACATATAAAGGGGCTATGGTAACTCACTTGGGGTCAGGGAGTACATATAAAGGGTCTATGGAAACTCACTTGGGGTCATGGAGTACATATAAAGAGTCTACGGTAACTCACTTGGGGTCAGGGAGTACTTCTATGGGACCAGGGTAACTCACTTGCGGTCAGAGAGTACATATAAAGGGGCTAGGATAACTCACTTGGGGTCAGGGAGTACTTTTATGGGACTAGGGTAACTCACCTGGGGTCAGGGAGTACTTATATAGGGGCTAGGGTAACACTCTTGGGGTCAGGGAGAACTAATCAAGGTGATATGGTAACTCATTTGGGGTCAGGGAGTATTTATATGGGACTAGGGTAACTCACTTGGGGTCAGGGAGTACTTATTTGGGACCAGGGTAACTCACTTGGGGCCAGGGTGTACTTATAAAGGGGCTGGGGTAACTCAATTGGGGTCTGGGAGTACATATAAAGGGGCTAGGATAACATACTTGGGGTCAGGGAGTACTTATAAAAGGGCTAGGATAACACACTTGGAGTCAGGGAGTACTTATAAAGGGGATAGGGTAACTCACTTGCGGTCAGAGAGTACTTTTATGGGACTAGGGTAACTCAATTGGGGTCAGGGAGTACTTTTATGGGACCAGAGTAACTCACTTGGGGCCAGGATGTACTTATAAAGGGGCTGGGGTAACTCACTTGGGGTCAGGGAGTACATATAAAGGGGCTAGGGTAACTCACTTGGGGTCAGGGAGTACTACTATGGGACTAGGGTAACTTACTTGCGGTCAGAGAGTACATATATAGGGGCTAGGATAACACACTTGGGGTCAAGGAGAACTTATAAAGGTTATATGGTAACTCACTTGGGGTCAGGGAGTACTTATATGGGACTAGGGTAACTCAATTGGGGTCAGGGAGTACATATAAAGCGGCTAGGGTAACTCATTTGGAATCTGGGAGTACTTTTAAAGGGGCTAGGATAACACACTTGGGGTCAAGGAGAACTTATAAAGGTTATATGGTAACTCACTTGGGGTCAGGGAGTACTTATATGGGACTAGGGTAACTCACTTGGGGTCAGGGAGTACTTATATGGGACCAGGGTAACTCACTTGGGCCCAGGGTGTACTTATAAAGGGGCTAGGGTAACTCCCTTGGGGTCAGGGAGTACTTATAAAGGGGCTATGGTAACTCACTTGGAGTCTGGGAGTACATATAAAGGGGCTAGGATAACACACTTGGGGTCAGGGAGTACTTATAAAGGGGCTAGGATAACACACTTGGAGTCAGGGAGTACTTATAAAGGGGATAAGGTAACTCACTTGCGGTCAGAGAGTACTTCTATGGGACTAGGGTAACTCATTTGGGATGAGGGAGTACTTTTATGGGACCAGGGTAACTCACTTGGGGCCAGGGTATACTTATAATGGGGCTGGAGTAACTCACTTGGGGTCAGGGAGTACATATAAAGGGGCTATGGTAACTCACTTGGGGTCAGGGAGTACATATAAAGGGTCTATGGAAACTCACTTGGGGTCAAGGAGTACATATAAAGGGTTTATGGTAACTGACTTGGGGTCAGGGAGTACTACTATGGGACCAGGGTAACTTACTTGCGGTCAGAGAGTACATATAAAGGGGTTAGGATAACTCACTTGGGGTCAGGGAGTACTTATATGGGACTAGGGTAACTCACTTGGGGTCAGCGAGTACTTATATGGGACCAGGGTAACTCACTTGGGCCCAGGGTGTACTTATAAAGGGGCTAGGGTAACTCACTTGGGGTCAGGGAGTACTACTATGGGACTAGGGTAACTTACTTGCGGTTTAGAGTGTACATATATAGGGGCTAGGATAACACACTTGGGGTCAAGGAGAACTTATAAAGGTGATATGGTTACTCTCTTGGGGTCAGGGAGTACTTATAAAAGGGCTAGGGTAACTCACTTGGGGTCAGGGAGTACATATAAAGGGGCTAGGGTAACTCACTTGGGGTCAGGGAGTACTACTATGGGACTAGGGTAACTTACTTGCGGTCAGAGAGTACATATATAGGGGCTAGGATAAAACACTTGGGGTCAAGGAGAACTTATAAAGGTTATATGGTAACTCACTTGGGGTCAGGGAGTACTTATATGGGACTAGGGTAACTCAATTGGGGTCAGGGAGTACATATAAAGCGGCTAGGGTAACTCATTTGGAATCTGGGAGTACTTATAAAGGGGCTAGGATAACACACTTGGGGTCAGGGAGTACTTATAAAGGGGCTAGGGTAACTCACTTGGGGGTCAGGGAGTACATATATGGGACCAGGGTAACTCACTTGGGGCCAGGGTGTACTTATAAAGGGGCTAGGGTAACTCCCTTGGGGTCAGGGAGTACTTATAAAGGGGATAAGGTAACTCACTTGCGGTCAGAGAGTACTTCTATGGGACTAGGGTAACTCATTTGGGGTGAGGGAGTACTTTTATGGGACCAGGGTAACTCACTTGGGGCCAGGGTATACTTATAAAGGGGCTGGAGTAACTCACTTGGGGTCAGGGAGTACATATAAAGGGGCTATGGTAACTCACTTGGGGTCAGGGAGTACATATAAAGGGTCTATGGAAACTCACTTGGGGTCAAGGAGTACATATAAAGGGTCTATGGTAACTGACTTGGGGTCAGGGAGTACTACTATGGGACCAGGGTAACTCACTTGCTGTCAGAGAGTACATATAAAGGGGTTAGGATAACTCACTTGGGGTCAGGGAGTACTTATATGGGACTAGGGTAACTCACTTGGGGTCAGGGAGTACTTATATGGGACCAGGGTAACTCACTTGGGCCCAGGGTGTACTTATAAAGGGGCTAGGGTAACTCACTTGGGGTCAGGGAGTACTACTATGGGACTAGGGTAACTTACTTGCGGTTTAGAGTGTACATATATAGGGGCTAGGATAACACACTTGGGGTCAAGGAGAACTTATAAAAGTGATATGGTTACTCTCTTGGGGTCAGGGAGTACTTATAAAAGGGCTAGGGTAACTCACTTGGGGTCAGGGAGTACATATAAAGGGGCTAGGGTAACTCACTTGGTGTCAGGGAGTACTACTATGGGACTAGGGTAACTTACTTGCGGTCAGAGAGTACATATATAGGGGCTAGGATAACACACTTGGGGTCAAGGAGAACTTATAAAGGTTATATGGTAACTCACTTGGGGTCAGGGAGTACTTATATGGGACTAGGGTAACTCAATTGGGGTCAGGGAGTACATATAAAGCGGCTAGGGTAACTCATTTGGAATCTGGGAGTACTTATAAAGGGGCTAGGATAACACACTTGGGGTCAGGGAGTACTTATAAAGGGGCTAGGGTAACTCACTTGGGGTCAGGGAGTACTTATATGGGACCAGGGTAACTCACTTGGGGTCAGGGAGTACATATAAAGGGGCTAGGGTAACTCACTTGGGGTCAGGGAGTACTACTATGGGACTAGGGTAACTTACTTGCGGTCAGAGAGTACATATATAGGGGCTAGGATAACACACTTGGGGTCAAGGAGAACTTATAAAAGTTATATGGTAACTCACTTGGGGTCAGGGAGTACTTATATGGGCCTAGGGTAACTCAATTGGGGTCAGGGAGTACATATAAAGCGGCTAGGGTAACTCATTTGGAATCTGGGAGTACTTATAAAGGGGCTAGGATAACACACTTGGGGTCAGGGAGTACTTATAAAGGGGCTATGGTAACTCACTTGGAGTCTGGGAGTACATATAAAGGGGCTAGGATAACACACTTGGGGTCAGGGAGTACTTATAAAGGGGCTAGGATAACACACTTGGAGTCAGGGAGTACTTATAAAGGGGATAAGGTAACTCACTTGCGGTCAGAGACTACTTCTATGGGACTAGGGTAACTCATTTGGGGTGAGGGAGTACTTTTATGGGACCAGGGTAACTCACTTGGGGCCAGGGTATATTTATAAAGGGGCTGGAGTAACTCACTTGGGGTCAGGGAGTACATATAAAGGGGCTATGGTAACTCACTTGGGGTCAGGGAGTACATATAAAGGGTCTATGGAAACTCACTTGGGGTCATGGAGTACATATAAAGAGTCTACGGTAACTCACTTGGGGTCAGGGAGTACTTCTATGGGACCAGGGTAACTCACTTGCGGTCAGAGAGTACATATAAAGGGGCTAGGATAACTCACTTGGTGTCAGGGAGTACTTTTATGGGACTAGGGTAACTCACCTGGGGTCAGGGAGTACTTATATAGGGGCTAGGGTAACACTCTTGGGGTCAGGGAGAACTAATCAAGGTGATATGGTAACTCATTTGGGGTCAGGGAGTATTTATATGGGACCAGGGTAACTCACTTGCGGTCAGTGAGTACATATAAAGGGGCTAGGGTAACTCCCTTGGGGTCAGGGAATACTTATAAAGGGGCTATGGTAACTCACTTGGGGTCAGGGAGTATTACTATGGGACCAGGGTAACTCACTTGCGGTCAGTGAGTACATATAAAGGGGCTAGGGTAACTCACTTGGGGTCAGGGTGTACTTTTATGGGACCAGGGTAACTCACTTGGGGCCAGGGTGTACTTATAAAGGGGCTGCGGTAACTCACTTGGGGTCTGGGAGTACATATAAAGGGGCTAGGATAACACACTTGGGGTCAGGGAGTACTTATAAAGGGGCTAGGGTAACTCACTTGGGGTCAGGGAGTACTTATATGGGACCAGGGTAACTCACTTGCGGTCAGTGAGTACATATAAAGGGGCTAGGGTAACTCCCTTGGGGTCAGGGAATACTTATAAAGGGGCTATGGTAACTCACTTGGAGTCTGGGAGTACATATAAAGGGGCTAGGATAACACACTTGGGGTCAGGGAGTACTTATAAAGGGGCTAGGATAACACACTTGGAGTCAGGGAGTACTTATAAAGGGGCTGGGGTAACTCACTTGGGGTCAGGTAGTACATATAAAGGGGCTAGGGTAACTCACTTGGGGTCAGGGAGTACATATAAAGGGTCTATGGAAACTCACTTGGGGTCAAGGAGTACATATAAAGGGTCTATGGTAACTGACTTGTGGTCAGGGAGTACTACTATGGGACCAGGGTAACTCACTTGCGGTCAGAGAGTACATATAAAGGGGTTAGGATAACTCACTTGGGGTCAGGGAGTACTTATATGGGACTAGGGTAACTCACTTGGGTTCAGGGAGTACTTATATGGGACCAGGGTAACTCACTTGGGCCCAGGGTGTACTTATAAAGGGGCTAGGGTAACTCCCTTGGGGTCAGGGAGTACTTATAAAGGGGCTATGGTAACTCACTTGGAGTCTGGGAGTACATATAAAGGGGCTAGGATAACACACTTGGGGTCAGGGAGTACTTATAAAGGGGCTAGGATAACACACTTGGAGTCAGGGAGTACTTATAAAGGGGATAAGGTAACTCACTTGCGGTCAGAGAGTACTTCTATGGGACTAGGGTAACTCATTTGGGGTGAGGGAGTACTTTTATGGGACCAGGGTAACTCACTTGGGGCCAGGGTATACTTATAAAGGGGCTGGAGTAACTCACTTGGGGTCAGGGAGTAGATATAAAGGGGCTATGGTAACTCACTTGGGGTCAGGGAGTACATATAATGGGTCTATGGAAACTCACTTGGGGTCAGGGAGTACTACTATGGGACTAGGGTAACTTACTTGCGGTCAGAGAGTACATATATAGGGGCTAGGATAACACACTTGGGGTCAAGGAGAACTTATAAAGGTTATATGGTAACTCACTTGGGGTCAGGGAGTACTTATATGGGACTAGGGTAACTCAATTGGGGTCAGGGAGTACATATAAAGGGGCTGGGGTAACTCACTTGGGTTCTGGGAGTACATATAAAGGGGCTAGCATAACACACTTGGGGTCAGGTAGTACTTATAAAGGGGTTAGGATAACACACTTGGAGTCAGGGAGTACTTATAAAGGGGCTGGGGTAACTCACTTGGGATCAGGGAGTACATATAAAGGGGCTATGGTAACTCACTTGGGGTCAGGGAGTACATATAAAGGGTCTATGGAAACTCACTTGGGGTCAAGGAGTACATATATAGGGTCTATGGTAACTGACTTGGGGTCAGGGAGTACTACTATGGGACCAGGGTAACTCACTTGCGGTCAGAGAGTACATATAAAGGGGTTAGGATAACTCACTTGGGGTCAGGGAGTACTTATATGGGACTAGGGTAACTCACTTGGGGTCAGGGAGTACTTATATGGGACCAGGGTAACTCACTTGGGCCCAGGGTGTACTTATAAAGGGGCTAGGGTAACTCACTTGGGGTCAGGGAGTACTACTATGGGACTAGGGTAACTTACTTGCGGTCAGAGTGTACATATATAGGGGCTAGGATAACACACTTGGGGTCAAGGAGAACTTATAAAGGTGATATGGTTACTCTCTTGGGGTCAGGGAGTACATATAAAGGGGCTAGGGTAACTCACTTGGGGTCAGGGAGTACTACTATGGGACTAGGGTAACTTACTTGCGGTCAGAGAGTACATATATAGGGGCTAGGATAAAACACTTGGGGTCAAGGAGAACTTATAAAGGTTATATGGTAACTCACTTGGGGTCAGGGAGTACTTATATGGCACTAGGGTAACTCAATTGGGGTCAGGGAGTACATATAAAGCGGCTAGGGTAACTCATTTGGAATCTGGGAGTACTTATAAAGGGGCTAGGATAACACACTTGGGGTCAGGGAGTACTTATAAAGGGGCTAGGGTAACTCACTTGGGGTCAGGGAGTACTTATATGGGACCAGGGTAACTCACTTGGGGCCAGGGTGTACTTATAAAGGGGCTAGGGTAACTCCCTTGGGGTCAGGGAGTACTTATAAAGGGGCTATGGTAACTCACTTGGAGTCTGGGAGTACATATAAAGGGGCTAGGATAACACACTTGGGGTCAGGGAGTACTTATAAAGGGGCTAGGATAACACACTTGGAGTCAGGGAGTACTTATAAAGGGGATAAGGTAACTCACTTGCGGTCAGAGAGTACTTCTATGGGACTAGGGTAACTCATTTGGGGTGAGGGAGTACTTTTATGGGACCAGGGTAACTCACTTGGGGCCAGGGTATACTTATAAAGGGGCTAGAGTAACTCACTTGGGGTCAGGGAGTAGATATAAAGGGGCTATGGTAACTCACTTGGGGTCAGGGAGTACATATAAAGGGTCTATGGAAACTCACTTGGGGTCAGGGAGTACATATAAAGAGTCTATGGTAACTCACTTGGGGTCAGGGAGTACTACTATGGGACCAGGGTAACTCACCTTGCGGTCAGAGAGTACATATAAAGGGGCTAGGATAACTCACTTGGGGTCAGGGAGTACTTTTATGGGACTAGGGTAACTCACCTGGGGTCAGGGAGTACTTATATAGGGGCTAGGGTAACACTCTTGGGGTCAGGGAGAACTAATCAAGGTGATATGGTAACTCATTTGGGGTCAGGGAGTATTTATATGGGACTAGGGTTACTCACTTGGGGTCAGGGAGTACTTATATGGGACCAGGGTAACTCACTTGGGGCCAGGGTGTACTTATAAAGGGGCTGGGGTAACTCACTTGGGGTCAGGGAGTACATATAAAGGGGCTATGGTAACACACTTGGGGTCAGGGAGTACTAATAAAGGGGTTAGATTAACTCACTTGCGGTCAGAGAGTACATATAAAGGGGCTGGGATAACTCACTTGGGGTCAGGGAGTACTTATAAAGGGGATAGGGTAACTCACTTGGGGTCAGGGAGTACTTATATGGGACCAGGGTAACTCACTTGGGGCCAGGGTGTACTTATAAAGGGGCTAGGGTAACTCCCTTGGGGTCAGGGAGTACTTATAAAGGGCTATGGTAACTCACTTGGAGTCTGGGAGTACATATAAAGGGGCTAGGTTAACACACTTGGAGTCAGGGAGTACTTATAAAGGGGATAGGGTAACTCACTTGCGGTCAGAGAGTACTTCTATGGGACTAGGGTAACTCAGTTGGGGTCAGGGAGTACTTTTATGGGACCAGGGTAACTCACTTGGGGCCAGGGTGTACTTATAAAGGGGCTGGGGTAACTCACTTGGGTTCTGGGAGTACATATAAAGGGGCTAGGATAACACACTTGGGGTCAGGGAGTACTTATAAAGGGGCTAGGATAACACACTTGGAGTCAGGGAGTACTTATAAATGGGATAGGGTAACTCACTTGCGGTCAGAGAGTACTTCTATGGGACTAGGGTAACTCACTTGGGGTTAGGGAGTATTTTTATGGGACCAGGGTAACTCACTTGGGGCCAGGGTGTACTTATAAAGGGGCTGGGGTAACTCACTTGGGTTCTGGGAGTACATATAAAGGGGCTAGGATAACACACTTGGGGTCAGGGAGTACTTATAAAGGGGCTAGGATAACACACTTGGAGTCAGGGAGTACTTATAAAGGGGCTGGGGTAACTCACTTGGGGTCAGGGAGTACATATAAAGGGGCTAGGGTATCTCACTTGGGGTCAGGGAGTACATATAAAGGGCCTATGGAAACTCACTTGGGGTCAAGGAGTACATATAAAGGGTCTATGGTAACTGACTTGGGGTCAGGGAGTACTACTATGGGACCAGGGTAACTCACTTGCGGTCAGAGAGTACATATAAAGGGGTTAGGATAACTCACTTGGGGTCAGGGAGTACTTATATGGGACTAGGGTAACTCACTTGGGGTCAGGGAGTACTTATATGGGAGCAGGGTAACTCACTTGGGCCCAGGGTGTACTTATAAAGGGACTAGGGTAACTCACTTGGGGTCAGGGAGTACTACTATGGGACTAGGGTAACTTACTTGCGGTCAGAGTGTACATATATAGGGGCTAGGATAACACACTTGGGGTCAAGGAGAACTTATAAAGGTGATATGGTTACTCTCTTGGGGTCAGGGAGTACTTATAAAAGGGCTAGGGTAACTCACTTGGGGTCAGGGAGTACATATAAAGGGGCTAGGGTAACTCACTTGGGGTCAGGGAGTACTACTATGGGACTAGGGTAACTTACTTGCGGTCAGAGAGTACATATATAGGGGCTAGGATAACACACTTGGGGTCAAGGAGAACTTATAAAGGTTATATGGTAACTCACTTGGGGTCAGGGAGTACTTATATGGGACTAGGGTAACTCAATTGGGGTCAGAGAGTACATATAAAGCGGCTAGGGTAACTCATTTGGAATCTGGGAGTACTTATAAAGGGGCTAGGATAACACACTTGGGGTCAGGGAGTACTTATAAAGGGGCTAGGATAACTCACTTGGGGTCAGGGAGTACTTATATGGGACCAGGGTAACTCACTTGGGGCCAGGGTGTACTTATAAAGGGGCTAGGGTAACTCCCTTGGGGTCAGGGAGTACTTATAAAGGGGCTATGGTAACTCACTTGGAGTCTGGGAGTACATATAAAGGGGCTAGGATAACACACTTGGGGTCAGGGAGTACTTATAAAGGGGCTAGGATAACACACTTGGAGTCAGGGAGTACTTATATGGGACTAGGGTAACTCACTTGGGGTCAGGGAGTACTTATATGGGAGCAGGGTAACTCACTTGGGCCCAGGGTGTACTTATAAAGGGACTAGGGTAACTCACTTGGGGTCAGGGAGTACATATAAAGGGGCTAGGGTAACTCACTTGGGGTCAGGGAGAACATATAAAGGGTCTATGGAAACTCACTTGGGGTCAAGGAGTACATATAAAGGGGCTATGGTAACACACTTGGGGTCAGGGAGTACTAATAAAGGGGTTAGATTAACTCACTTGCGGTCAGAGAGTACATATAAAGGGGCTGGGATAACTCACTTGGGGTCAGGGAGTACTTATAAAGGGGATAGGGTAACTCACTTGCGGTCAGAGAGTACTTCTATGGGACTAGGGTAACTCACTTGGGGTCAGGGAGTATTTTTATGGGACCAGGGTAACTCACTTGGGGCCAGGGTGTACTTATAAAGGGGCTGGGGTAACTCACTTGGGTTCTGGGAGTACATATAAAGGGGCTAGGATAACACACTTGGGGTCAGGGAGTACTTATAAAGGGGCTAGGATAACACACTTGGAGTCAGGGAGTACTTATAAAGGGGCTGGGGTAACTCACTTGGGGTCAGGGAGTACATATAAAGGGGCTAGGGTATCTCACTTGGGGTCAGGGAGTACATATAAAGGGTCTATGGAAACTCACTTGGGGTCAAGGAGTACATATAAAGGGTCTATGGTAACTGACTTGGGGTCAGGGAGTACTACTATGGGACCAGGGTAACTCACTTGCGGTCAGAGAGTACATATAAAGGGGTTAGGATAACTCACTTGGGGTCAGGGAGTACTTATATGGGACTAGGGTAACTCACTTGGGGTCAGGGAGTACTTATATGGGAGCAGGGTAACTCACTTGGGCCCAGGGTGTACTTATAAAGGGACTAGGGTAACTCACTTGGGGTCAGGGAGTACTACTATGGGACTAGGGTAACTTACTTGCGGTCAGAGTGTACATATATAGGGGCTAGGATAACACACTTGGGGTCAAGGAGAACTTATAAAGGTGATATGGTTACTCTCTTGGGGTCAGGGAGTACTTATAAAAGGGCTAGGGTAACTCACTTGGGGTCAGGGAGTACATATAAAGGGGCTAGGGTAACTCACTTGGGGTCAGGGAGTACTACTATGGGACTAGGGTAACTTACTTGCGGTCAGAGAGTACATATATAGGGGCTAGGATAACACACTTGGGGTCAAGGAGAACTTATAAAGGTTATATGGTAACTCACTTGGGGTCAGGGAGTACTTATATGGGACTAGGGTAACTCAATTGGGGTCAGGGAGTACATATAAAGCGGCTAGGGTAACTCATTTGGAATCTGGGAGTACTTATAAAGGGGCTAGGATAACACACTTGGGGTCAGGGAGTACTTATAAAGGGGCTAGGGTAACTCACTTGGGGTCAGGGAGTACTTATATGGGACCAGGGTAACTCACTTGGGGCCAGGGTGTACTTATAAAGGGGCTAGGGTAACTCCCTTGGGGTCAGGGAGTACTTATAAAGGGGCTATGGTAACTCACTTGGAGTCTGGGAGTACATATAAAGGGGCTAGGATAACACACTTGGGGTCAGGGAGTACTTATAAAGGGGCTAGGATAACACACTTGGAGTCAGGGAGTACTTATAAAGGGGCTGGGGTAACTCACTTGGGGTCAGGGAGTACATATAAAGGGGCTAGGGTAACTCACTTGGGGTCAGGGAGAACATATAAAGGGTCTATGGAAACTCACTTGGGGTCAAGGAGTACATATAAAGGGTCTATGGTAACTGACTTGTGGTCAGGGAGTACTACTATGGGACCAGGGTAACTCACTTGCGGTCAGAGAGTACATATAAAGGGGTTAGGATAACTCACTTGGGGTCAGGGAGTACTTATATGGGACTAGGGTAACTCACTTGGGGTCAGGGAGTACTTATATGGGACCAGGGTAACTCACTTGGGCCCAGGGTGTACTTATAAAGGGGCTAGGGTAACTCCCTTGGGGTCAGGGAGTACTTATAAAGGGGCTATGGTAACTCACTTGGAGTCTGGGAGTACATATAAAGGGGCTAGGATAACACACTTGGGGTCAGGGAGTACTTATAAAGGGGCTAGGATAACACACTTGGAGTCAGGGAGTACTTATAAAGGGGATAAGGTAACTCACTTGCGGTCAGAGAGTACTTCTATGGGACTAGGGTAACTCATTTGGGGTGAGGGAGTACTTTTATGGGACCAGGGTAACTCACTTGGGGCCAGGGTATACTTATAAAGGGGCTGGAGTAACTCACTTGGGGTCAGGGAGTACATATAAAGGGGCTATGGTAACTCACTTGGGGTCAGGGAGTACATATAAAGGGTCTATGGAAACTCACTTGGGGTCAAGGAGTACATATAAAGGGTCTATGGTAACTCCCTTGGGGTCAGGGAGTACTTATAAAGGGGCTATGGTAACTCACTTGGAGTCTGGGAGTACATATAAAGGGGCTAGGATAACACACTTGGGGTCAGGGAGTACTTATAAAGGGGCTAGGATAACACACTTGGAGTCAGGGAGTACTTATAAAGGGGATAAGGTAACTCACTTGCGGTCAGAGAGTACTTCTATGGGACTAGGGTAACTCACTTGGGGTCAGGGAGTACTTATATGGGACCAGGGTAACTCACTTGGGCCCAGGGTGTACTTATAAAGGGGCTAGGGTAACTCACTTGGGGTCAGGGAGTACTACTATGGGACTAGGGTAACTTACTTGCGGTCAGAGTGTACATATATAGGGGCTAGGATAACACACTTGGGGTCAAGGAGAACTTATAAAGGTGATATGGTTACTCTCTTGGGGTCAGGGAGTACTTATAAAAGGGCTAGGGTAACTCACTTGGGGTCAGGGAGTACATATAAAGGGGCTAGGGTAACTCACTTGGGGTCAGGGAGTACTACTATGGGACTAGGGTAACTTACTTGCGGTCAGAGAGTACATATATAGGGGCTAGGATAACACACTTGGGGTCAAGGAGAACTTATAAAGGTTATATGGTAACTCACTTGGGGTCAGGGAGTACTTATATGGGACTAGGGTAACTCAATTGGGGTCAGGGAGTACATATAAAGCGGCTAGGGTAACTCATTTGGAATCTGGGAGTACTTATAAAGGGGCTAGGATAACACACTTGGGGTCAGGGAGTACTTATAAAGGGGCTAGGGTAACTCACTTGGGGTCAGGGAGTACTTATATGGGACCAGGGTAACTCACTTGGGGCCAGGGTGTACTTTTAAAGGGGCTAGGGTAACTCCCTTGGGGTCAGGGAGTACTTATAAAGGGGCTATGGTAACTCACTTGGAGTCTGGGAGTACATATAAAGGGGCTAGGATAACACACTTGGGGTCAGGGAGTACTTATAAAGGGGCTAGGATAACACACTTGGAGTCAGGGAGTACTTATAAAGGGGATAAGGTAACTCACTTGCGGTCAGAGAGTACTTCTATGGGACTAGGGTAACTCATTTGGGGTGAGGGAGTACTTTTATGGGACCAGGGTAACTCACTTGGGGCCAGGGTATACTTATAAAGGGGTTGGAGTAACTCACTTGGGGTCAGGGAGTAGATATAAAGGGGCTATGGTAACTCACTAGGGGTCAGGAAGTACATATAAAGGGTCTATGGAAACTCACTTGGGGTCAGGGAGTACATATAAAGAGTCTATGGTAACTCACTTGGGGTCAGGGAGTACTACTATGGGACCAGGGTAACTCACTTGCGGTCAGAGAGTACATATAAAGGGGCTAGGATAACTCACTTGGGGTCAGGGAGTACTTTTATGGGACTAGGGTAACTCACCTGGGGTCAGGGAGTACTAATATAGGGGCTAGGGTAACACTCTTGGGGTCAGGGAGAACTAATCAAGGTGATATGGTAACTCATTTGGGGTCAGGGAGTATTTATATGGGACTAGGGTTACTCACTTGGGGTCAGGGAGTACTTATATGGGACCAGGGTAACTCACTTGGGGCCAGGGTGTACTTATAAAGGGGCTGGAGTAACTCACTTGGGGTCAGGGAGTACATATAAAGGGGCTATGGTAATACACTTGGGGTCATGGAGTACTAATAAAGGGGTTAGATTAACTCACTTGCGGTCAGAGAGTACATATAAAGGGGCTGGGATAACTCACTTGGGGTCAGGGAGTATTTATAAGGGGCCTAGGATAACTCACTTGCGGTCAGAGAGTACTTCTATGGGACTAGGGTAACTCACTTGGGGTCAGGGTGTACTTTTAAGAGACTAGGGTAACTCACTTGGGGTCAGGGAGTACTTATATAGGGGCTAGGGTAACTCACTTGGGGTCAGTGAGTACTACTATGGGACTAGGGTAACTCTCTTGCGCCAGAGAGTACATATAAAGGGGCTAGGATAACTCACTTGGGGTCAGGGAGTACTTATAAAGGGGCTATGGTAACTCACTTGGGGTCAGGGAGTACTACTATGAGTCTAGGTTAACTTACTTGCGGTCAGAGAGTACATATAAAGGGGCTAGGATAACTAACTTGGAGTCAGGGAGTACATTTATGGGACTAGGGTCACTTATTTGCGGTCAGAGAGTACATATAAAGGGGCTAGGATAACTCACTTGGGGTCAGGGAGAACTTATAAAGGTGATATGGTAACTCACTTGGGGTCAGGGAGTACTTATATGGGACTAGGGTAACTCACTTGGGGTCAGGGAGTACCTATAAAGGGGCTAGGATAACATACTTGCGGTCAGAGAGTACTTCTATGGGACTAGGGTAACTCACTTGGGGACAGGGAGTACTTTAATGGGACCAGGGTAACTCACTTGGGGCCAGGGTGTACTTATAAAGGGGCTGGGGTAACTCAATTGGGGTCTGGGAGTACATATAAAGGGGCTAGGATAACATACTTGGGGTCAGGGAGTACTTATAAAGGGGCTAGGATAACACACTTGGAGTCAGGGAGTACTTATAAAGGGGATAGGGTAACTCACTTGCGGTCAGAGAGTAATTTTATGGGACTAGGGTAACTCAATTGGGGTCAGGGAGTACTTTTATGGGACCAGAGTAACTCACTTGGGGCCAGGGTGTACTTATAAAGGGGCTGGGGTAACTCACTTGGGGTCAGGGAGTACATTTAAAGGGGCTATGGTAACTCACTTGGGGTCAGGGAGTACATATAGAGGGTCTATGGTAACTCACTTGGGGTCAGGGAGTACATATAAAGGGTCTATGGTAACTCACTTGGGGTCAGGGAGTACTTATATGGGACCAGGGTAACTCACTTGCGGTCAGTGAGTACATATAAAGGGGCTAGGGTAACTCCCTTGGGGTCAGGGAATACTTATAAAGGGGCTATGGTAACTTACTTGGGGTAAGGGAGTATTACTATGGGACCAGGGTAACTCACTTGCGGTCAGGGAGTACTTATAAAGGGGCTAGGGTAACTCACTTGGGGTCAGGGAGTACATATAAAGGGGCTGGGATTACACACTTGGGGTCAGGGAGTACTTATAAAGGGGCTAGGGTAACTCACTTGGGTTCAGGGAGTACATATAAAGGGGCTATGGTAACTCACTTGAGGTCAGGGAATACTACTATGGGACCAGGGTATCTCACTTGCGGTCAGAGAGTACATATAAAGGGGATAGGATAACTCACTTGGGGTCAGGGAGTACTTATAAAGGTGATATGGTAACTGACTTGGGATAAGGGAGTACTTATATGGGACCAGGGTAATTCACTTGGGGCCAGGGTGTACTTATAAAGGGGCTAGGGTAACTCACTTGAGGTCAGGGAGTACTACTATGGGACCAGGGTAACTCACTTGCGGTCAGAGAGTACATATAAAGGGGCTAGGGTAACTCCCTTGGGGTCAGGGAGAACTTATAAATGGGCTATGGTAACTCATTTGGAGTCTGGGAGTACTTATAAAGGGGCTGGGGTAACTCACTTGGGGTCAGGGAGTACATTTAAAGGGGCTATGGTAACTCACTTGGGGTCAGGGAGTACATATAGAGGGTCTATGGTAACTCACTTGGGGTCAGGGAGTACATATAAAGGGTCTATGGTAACTCACTTGGGGTCAGGGAGTACTTATATGGGACCAGGGTAACTCACTTGCGGTCAGTGAGTACATATAAAGGGGCTAGGGTAACTCCCTTGGGGTCAGGGAATACTTATAAAGGGGCTATGGTAACTTACTTGGGGTCAGGGAGTATTACTATGGGACCAGGGTAACTCACTTGCGGTCAGGGAGTACTTATAAAGGGGCTAGGGTAACTCACTTGGGGTCAGGGAGTACATATAAAGGGGCTGGGATTACACACTTGGGGTCAGGGAGTACTTATAAAGGGGCTAGGGTAACTCACTTGGGTTCAGGGAGTACATATAAAGGGGCTATGGTAACTCACTTGAGGTCAGGGAGTACTACTATGGGACCAGGGTATCTCACTTGCGGTCAGAGAGTACATATAAAGGGGATAGGATAACTCACTTGGGGTCAGGGAGTACTTATAAAGGTGATATGGTAACTGACTTGGGATAAGGGAGTACTTATATGGGACCAGGGTAATTCACTTGGGGCCAGGGTGTACTTATAAAGGGGCTAGGGTAACTCACTTGAGGTCAGGGAGTACTACTATGGGACCAGGGTAACTCACTTGCGGTCAGAGAGTACATATAAAGGGGCTAGGATAACTCACTTGGGGTCAGGGAGAACTTATAAATGGGCTATGGTAACTCATTTGGAGTCTGGGAGTACATATAAAGGGGCTAGGATAACACACTTGGGGTCAGGGAGTACTTATAAAGGGGCTAGGGTAACTCACTTGGGTTCATGGAGTACATATAAAGGGGCTATGGTAACTCACTTGAGGTCAGGGAGTACTACTATGGGACCAGGGTATCTCACTTGCGGTCAGAGAGTACATATAAAGGGGAAAGGATAACTCACTTGGGGTCAGGGAGTACTTATAAAGGTGATATGGTAACTCACTTGGGATAAGGGAGTACTTATATGGGACCAGGGTAATTCACTTGGGGCCATGGTGTACTTATAAAGGGGCTAGGGTAACTCACTTGGGGTCAGGGAGTACTACTATGGGACCAGGGTAACTCACTTGCGGTCAGAGAGTACATATAAAGGGGCTAAGATAACTCACTTGGGGTCAGGGAGTACCACTATGGGACTAGGGTAACTTACTTGCGGTCAGAGATTACATATATAGGGGCTAGGATAACACACTTGGGGTCAAGGAGAACTTATAAAGGTTATATGGTAACTCACTTGGGGTCAGGGAGTACTTATATGGGACTAGGGTAACTCAATTGGGGTCAGGGAGTATATATATGGGACCAGGGTAACTCACTTGGGGCCAGGGTGTACTTATAAAGGGGCTAGGGTAACTCCCTTGGGGTCAGGGAGTACTTATAAAGGGGCTATGGTAACTCACTTGGAGTCTGGGAGTACATATAAAGGGGCTAGGATAACACACTTGGAGTCAGGGAGTACTTATAAAGGGGCTAGGATAACACACTTGGGGTCAGGGAGTACTTATAAAGGGGCTAGGATAACACACTTGGAGTCAGGGAGTACTTATAAAGGGGCTAGGATAACACACTTGGAGTCAGGGAGTACTTATAAAGGGGCTAGGGTAACTCACTTGGGGTCAGGGAGTACTTATATGGGACCAGGGTAACTCACTTGGGGCCAGGGTGTACTTATAAAGGGGCTAGGGTAACTCCCTTGGGGTCAGGGAGTACTTATAAAGGGGCTATGGTAACTCACTTGGAGTCTGGGAGTACATATAAAGGGGCTAGAATAACACACTTGGGGTCAGGGAGTACTTATAAAGGGGCTAGGATAACACACTTGGAGTCAGGGAGTACTTATAAAGGGGCTGGGGTAACTCACTTGGGGTCAGGGAGTACATATAAAGGGGCTAGGGTAACTCACTTGGGGTCAGGGAGAACATATAAAGGGTCTATGGAAACTCACTTGGGGTCAAGGAGTACATATAAAGGGTCTATGGTAACTGACTTGTGGTCAGGGAGTACTACTATGGGACCAGGGTAACTCACTTGCGGTCAGAGAGTACATATAAAGGGGTTAGGATAACTCACTTGGGGTCAGGGAGTACTTATATGGGACTAGGGTAACTCACTTGGGGTCAGGGAGTACTTATATGGGACCAGGGTAACTCACTTGGGCCCAGGGTGTACTTATAAAGGGGCTAGGGTAACTCCCTTGGGGTCAGGGAGTACTTATAAAGGGGCTATGGTAACTCACTTGGAGTCTGGGAGTACATATAAAGGGGCTAGGATAACACACTTGGGGTCAGGGAGTACTTATAAAGGGGCTAGGATAACACACTTGGAGTCAGGGAGTACTTATAAAGGGGATAAGGTAACTCACTTGCGGTCAGAGAGTACTTCTATGGGACTAGGGTAACTCATTTGGGGTGAGGGAGTACTTTTATGGGACCAGGGTAACTCACTTGGGGCCAGGGTATACTTATAAAGGGGCTGGAGTAACTCACTTGGGGTCAGGGAGTACATATAAAGGGGCTATGGTAACTCACTTGGGGTCAGGGAGTACATATAAAGGGTCTATGGAAACTCACTTGGGGTCAAGGAGTACATATAAAGGGTCTATGGTAACTGACTTGGGGTCAGGGAGTACTACTATGGGACCAGGGTAACTCACTTGCGGTCAGAGAGTACATATAAAGGGGTTAGGATAACTCACTTGGCGTCAGGGAGTACTTATATGGGACTAGGGTAACTCACTTGGGGTCAGGGAGTACTTATATGGGACCAGGGTAACTCACTTGGGCCCAGGATGTACTTATAAAGGGGCTAGGGTAACTCACTTGGGGTCAGGGAGTACTACTATGGGACTAGGGTAACTTACTTGCGGTCAGAGTGTACATATATAGGGGCTAGGATAACACACTTGGGGTCAAGGAGAACTTATAAAGGTGATATGGTTACTCTCTTGGGGTCAGGGAGTACTTATAAAAGGGCTAGGGTAACTCACTTGGGGTCAGGGAGTACATATAAAGGGGCTAGGGTAACTCACTTGGGGTCAGGGAGTACTACTATGGGACTAGGGTAACTTACTTGCGGTCAGAGAGTACATATATAGGGGCTAGGATAACACACTTGGGGTCAAGGAGAACTTATAAAGGTTATATGGTAACTCACTTGGGGTCAGGGAGTACTTATATGGGACTAGGGTAACTCAATTGGGGTCAGGGAGTACATATAAAGCGGCTAGGGTAACTCATTTGGAATCTGGGAGTACTTATAAAGGGGCTAGGATAACACACTTGGGGTCAGGGAGTACTTATAAAGGGGCTAGGGTAACTCACTTGGGGTCAGGGAGTACTTATATGGGACCAGGGTAACTCACTTGGGGCCAGGGTGTACTTTTAAAGGGGCTAGGGTAACTCCCTTGGGGTCAGGGAGTACTTATAAAGGGGCTATGGTAACTCACTTGGAGTCTGGGAGTACATATAAAGGGGCTAGGATAACACACTTGGGGTCAGGGAGTACTTATAAAGGGGCTAGGATAACACACTTGGAGTCAGGGAGTACTTATAAAGGGGATAAGGTAACTCACTTGCGGTCAGAGAGTACTTCTATGGGACTAGGGTAACTCATTTGGGGTGAGGGAGTACTTTTATGGGACCAGGGTAACTCACTTGGGGCCAGGGTATACTTATAAAGGGGTTGGAGTAACTCACTTGGGGTCAGGGAGTAGATATAAAGGGGCTATGGTAACTCACTAGGGGTCAGGAAGTACATATAAAGGGTCTATGGAAACTCACTTGGGGTCAGGGAGTACATATAAAGAGTCTATGGTAACTCACTTGGGGTCAGGGAGTACTACTATGGGACCAGGGTAACTCACTTGCGGTCAGAGAGTACATATAAAGGGGCTAGGATAACTCACTTGGGGTCAGGGAGTACTTTTATGGGACTAGGGTAACTCACCTGGGGTCAGGGAGTACTTATATAGGGGCTAGGGTAACACTCTTGGGGTCAGGGAGAACTAATCAAGGTGATATGGTAACTCATTTGGGGTCAGGGAGTATTTATATGGGACTAGGGTTACTCACTTGGGGTCAGGGAGTACTTATATGGGACCAGGGTAACTCACTTGGGGCCAGGGTGTACTTATAAAGGGGCTGGAGTAACTCACTTGGGGTCAGGGAGTACATATAAAGGGGCTATGGTAACACACTTGGGGTCATGGAGTACTAATAAAGGGGTTAGATTAACTCACTTGCGGTCAGAGAGTACATATAAAGGGGCTGGGATAACTCACTTGGGGTCAGGGAGTATTTATAAGGGGCCTAGGATAACTCACTTGCGGTCAGAGAGTACTTCTATGGGACTAGGGTAACACACTTGGGGTCAGGGTGTACTTTTAAGAGACTAGGGTAACTCACTTGGGGTCAGGGAGTACTTATATAGGGGCTAGGGTAACTCACTTGGGGTCAGTGAGTACTACTATGGGACTAGGGTAACTCTCTTGCGCCAGAGAGTACATATAAAGGGGCTAGGATAACTCACTTGGGGTCAGGGAGTACTTATAAAGGGGCTATGGTAACTCACTTGGGGTCAGGGAGTACTACTATGAGTCTAGGTTAACTTACTTGCGGTCAGAGAGTACATATAAAGGGGCTAGGATAACTAACTTGGAGTCAGGGAGTACATTTATGGGACTAGGGTCACTTATTTGCGGTCAGAGAGTACATATAAAGGGGCTAGGATAACTCACTTGGGGTCAGGGAGAACTTATAAAGGTGATATGGTAACTCACTTGGGGTCAGGGAGTACTTATATGGGACTAGGGTAACTCACTTGGGGTCAGGGAGTACCTATAAAGGGGCTAGGATAACATACTTGCGGTCAGAGAGTACTTCTATGGGACTAGGGTAACTCACTTGGGGACAGGGAGTACTTTAATGGGACCAGGGTAACTCACTTGGGGCCAGGGTGTACTTATAAAGGGGCTGGGGTAACTCAATTGGGGTCTGGGAGTACATATAAAGGGGCTAGGATAACATACTTGGGGTCAGGGAGTACTTATAAAGGGGCTAGGATAACACACTTGGAGTCAGGGAGTACTTATAAAGGGGATAGGGTAACTCACTTGCGGTCAAAGAGTACTTTTATGGGACTAGGGTAACTCAATTGGGGTCAGGGAGTACTTTTATGGGACCAGAGTAACTCACTTGGGGCCAGGGTGTACTTATAAAGGGGCTGGGGTAACTCACTTGGGGTCAGGGAGTACATTTAAAGGGGCTATGGTAACTCACTTGGGGTCAGGGAGTACATATAGAGGGTCTATGGTAACTCACTTGGGGTCAGGGAGTACATATAAAGGGTCTATGGTAACTCACTTGGGGTCAGGGAGTACTTATATGGGACCAGGGTAACTCACTTGCGGTCAGTGAGTACATATAAAGGGGCTAGGGTAACTCCCTTGGGGTCAGGGAATACTTATAAAGGGGCTATGGTAACTTACTTGGGGTCAGGGAGTATTACTATGGGACCAGGGTAACTCACTTGCGGTCAGGGAGTACTTATAAAGGGGCTAGGGTAACTCACTTGGGGTCAGGGAGTACATATAAAGGGGCTGGGATTACACACTTGGGGTCAGGGAGTACTTATAAAGGGGCTAGGGTAACTCACTTGGGTTCAGGGAGTACATATAAAGGGGCTATGGTAACTCACTTGAGGTCAGGGAGTACTACTATGGGACCAGGGTATCTCACTTGCGGTCAGAGAGTACATATAAAGGGGATAGGATAACTCACTTGGGGTCAGGGAGTATTTATAAAGGTGATATGGTAACTGACTTGGGATAAGGGAGTACTTATATGGGACCAGGGTAATTCACTTGGGGCCAGGGTGTACTTATAAAGGGGCTAGGGTAACTCACTTGAGGTCAGGGAGTACTACTATGGGACCAGGGTAACTCACTTGCGGTCAGAGAGTACATATAAAGGGGCTAGGGTAACTCCCTTGGGGTCAGGGAGAACTTATAAATGGGCTATGGTAACTCATTTGGAGTCTGGGAGTACTTATAAAGGGGCTGGGGTAACTCACTTGGGGTCAGGGAGTACATTTAAAGGGGCTATGGTAACTCACTTGGGGTCAGGGAGTACATATAGAGGGTCTATGGTAACTCACTTGGGGTCAGGGAGTACATATAAAGGGTCTATGGTAACTCACTTGGGGTCAGGGAGTACTTATATGGGACCAGGGTAACTCACTTGCGGTCAGTGAGTACATATAAAGGGGCTAGGGTAACTCCCTTGGGGTCAGGGAATACTTATAAAGGGGCTATGGTAACTTACTTGGGGTCAGGGAGTATTACTATGGGACCAGGGTAACTCACTTGCGGTCAGGGAGTACTTATAAAGGGGCTAGGGTAACTCACTTGGGGTCAGGGAGTACATATAAAGGGGCTGGGATTACACACTTGGGGTCAGGGAGTACTTATAAAGGGGCTAGGGTAACTCACTTGGGTTCAGGGAGTACATATAAAGGGGCTATGGTAACTCACTTGAGGTCAGGGAGTACTACTATGGGACCAGGGTATCTCACTTGCGGTCAGAGAGTACATATAAAGGGGATAGGATAACTCACTTGGGGTCAGGGAGTACTTATAAAGGTGATATGGTAACTGACTTGGGATAAGGGAGTACTTATATGGGACCAGGGTAATTCACTTGGGGCCAGGGTGTACTTATAAAGGGGCTAGGGTAACTCACTTGAGGTCAGGGAGTACTACTATGGGACCAGGGTAACTCACTTGCGGTCAGAGAGTACATATAAAGGGGCTAGGATAACTCACTTGGGGTCAGGGAGAACTTATAAATGGGCTATGGTAACTCATTTGGAGTCTGGGAGTACATATAAAGGGGCTAGGATAACACACTTGGGGTCAGGGAGTACTTATAAAGGGGCTAGGGTAACTCACTTGGGTTCATGGAGTACATATAAAGGGGCTATGGTAACTCACTTGAGGTCAGGGAGTACTACTATGGGACCAGGGTATCTCACTTGCGGTCAGAGAGTACATATAAAGGGGAAAGGATAACTCACTTGGGGTCAGGGAGTACTTATAAAGGTGATATGGTAACTCACTTGGGATAAGGGAGTACTTATATGGGACCAGGGTAATTCACTTGGGGCCATGGTGTACTTATAAAGGGGCTAGGGTAACTCACTTGGGGTCAGGGAGTACTACTATGGGACCAGGGTAACTCACTTGCGGTCAGAGAGTACATATAAAGGGGCTAGGATAACTCACTTGGGGTCAGGGAGTACCACTATGGGACTAGGGTAACTTACTTGCGGTCAGAGATTACATATATAGGGGCTAGGATAACACACTTGGGGTCAAGGAGAACTTATAAAGGTTATATGGTAACTCACTTGGGGTCAGGGAGTACTTATATGGGACTAGGGTAACTCAATTGGGGTCAGGGAGTATATATTTGGGACCAGGGTAACTCACTTGGGGCCAGGGTGTACTTATAAAGGGGCTAGGGTAACTCCCTTGGGGTCAAGGAGTACTTATAAAGGGGCTATGGTAACTCACTTGGAGTCTGGGAGTACATATAAAGGGGCTAGGATAACACACTTGGAGTCAGGGAGTACTTATAAAGGGGCTAGGATAACACACTTGGGGTCAGGGAGTACTTATAAAGGGGCTAGGATAACACACTTGGAGTCACGGAGTACTTATAAAGGGGCTAGGATAACACACTTGGAGTCAGGGAGTACTTATAAAGGGGCTAGGGTAACTCACTTGGGGTCAGGGAGTACTTATATGGGACCAGGGTAACTCACTTGGGGCCAGGGTGTACTTATAAAGGGGCTAGGGTAACTCAATTGGGTTCAGGGAGAACATATAAAGGGTCTATGGAAACTCACTTGGGGTCAAGGAGTACATATAAAGGGTCTATGGTAACTGACTTGTGGTCAGGGAGTACTACTATGGGACCAGGGTAACTCACTTGCGGTCAGAGAGTACATATAAAGGGGTTAGGATAACTCACTTGGGGTCAGGGAGTACTTATATGGGACTACGGTAACTCACTTGGGGTCAGGGAGTACTTATATGGGACCAGGGTAACTCACTTGGGCCCAGGGTGTACTTATAAAGGGGCTAGGGTAACTCACTTGGGGTCAGGGAGTACTTATAAAGGGGCTATGGTAACTCACTTGGAGTCTGGGAGTACATATAAAGGGGCTAGGATAACACACTTGGGGTCAGGGAGTACTTATAAAGGGGCTAGGATAACACACTTGGAGTCAGGGAGTACTTATAAAGGGGATAAGGTAACTCACTTGCGGTCAGAGAGTACTTCTATGGGACTAGGGTAACTCATTTGGGGTGAGGGAGTACTTTTATGGGACCAGGGTAACTCACTTGGGGCCAGGGTATACTTATAAAGGGGCTGGAGTAACTCACTTGGGGTCAGGGAGTACATATAAAGGGGCTATGGTAACTCACTTGGGGTCAGGGAGTACATATAAAGGGTCTATGGAAACTCACTTGGGGTCAAGGAGTACATATAAAGGGTCTATGGTAACTGACTTGGGGTCAGGGAGTACTACTATGGGACCAGGGTAACTCACTTGCGGTCAGAGAGTACATATAAAGGGGTTAGGATAACTCACTTGGGGTCAGGGAGTACTTATATGGGACTAGGGTAACTCACTTGGGGTCAGGGAGTACTTATATGGGACCAGGGTAACTCACTTGGGCCCAGGGTGTACTTATAAAGGGGCTAGGGTAACTCACTTGGGGTCAGGGAGTACTACTATGGGACTAGGGTAACTTACTTGCGGTCAGAGTGTACATATATAGGGGCTAGGATAACACACTTGGGGTCAAGGAGAACTTATAAAGGTGATATGGTTACTCTCTTGGGGTCAGGGAGTACTTATAAAAGGGCTAGGGTAACTCACTTGGGGTCAGGGAGTACATATAAAGGGGCTAGGGTAACTCACTTGGGGTCAGGGAGTACTACTATGGGACTAGGGTAACTTACTTGCGGTCAGAGAGTACATATATAGGGGCTAGGATAACACACTTGGGGTCAAGGAGAACTTATAAAGGTTATATGGTAACTCACTTGGGGTCAGGGAGTACTTATATGGGACTAGGGTAACTCAATTGGGGTCAGGGAGTACATATAAAGCGGCTAGGGTAACTCATTTGGAATCTGGGAGTACTTATAAAGGGGCTAGGATAACACACTTGGGGTCAGGGAGTACTTATAAAGGGGCTAGGGTAACTCACTTGGGGTCAGGGAGTACTTATATGGGACCAGGGTAACTCACTTGGGGCCAGGGTGTACTTTTAAAGGGGCTAGGGTAACTCCCTTGGGGTCAGGGAGTACTTATAAAGGGGCTATGGTAACTCACTTGGAGTCTGGGAGTACATATAAAGGGGCTAGGATAACACACTTGGGGTCAGGGAGTACTTATAAAGGGGCTAGGATAACACACTTGGAGTCAGGGAGTACTTATAAAGGGGATAAGGTAACTCACTTGCGGTCAGAGAGTACTTCTATGGGACTAGGGTAACTCATTTGGGGTGAGGGAGTACTTTTATGGGACCAGGGTAACTCACTTGGGGCCAGGGTATACTTATAAAGGGGTTGGAGTAACTCACTTGGGGTCAGGGAGTAGATATAAAGAGGCTATGGTAACTCACTAGGGGTCAGGGAGTACATATAAAGGGTCTATGGAAACTCACTTGGGGTCAGGGAGTACATATAAAGAGTCTATGGTAACTCACTTGGGGTCAGGGAGTACTACTATGGGACCAGGGTAACTCACTTGCGGTCAGAGAGTACATATAAAGGGGCTAGGGTAACACTCTTGGGGTCAGGGAGAACTAATCAAGGTGATATGGTAACTCATTTGGGGTCAGGGAGTATTTATATGGGACTAGGGTTACTCACTTGGGGTCAGGGAGTACTTATATGGGACCAGGGTAACTCACTTGGGGCCAGGGTGTACTTATAAAGGGGCTGGGGTAACTCACTTGGGGTCAGGGAGTACATATAAAGGGGCTATGGTAACACACTTGGGGTCATGGAGTACTAATAAAGGGGTTAGATTAACTCACTTGCGGTCAGAGAGTACATATAAAGGGGCTGGGATAACTCACTTGGGGTCAGGGAGTATTTATAAGGGGCCTAGGATAACTCACTTGCGGTCAGAGAGTACTTCTATGGGACTAGGGTAACTCACTTGGGGTCAGGGTGTACTTTTAAGAGACTAGGGTAACTCACTTGGGGTCAGGGAGTACTTATATAGGGGCTAGGGTAACTCACTTGGGGTCAGTGAGTACTACTATGGGACTAGGGTAACTCTCTTGCGCCAGAGAGTACATATAAAGGGGCTAGGATAACTCACTTGGGGTCAGGGGGTACTTATAAAGGGGCTATGGTAACTCACTTGGGGTCAGGGAGTACTACTATGAGTCTAGGTTAACTTACTTGCGGTCAGAGAGTACATATAAAGGGGCTAGAATAACTAACTTGGAGTCAGGGAGTACATTTATGGGACTAGGGTCACTTATTTGCGGTCAGAGAGTACATATAAAGGGGCTAGGATAACTCACTTGGGGTCAGGGAGAACTTATAAAGGTGATATGGTAACTCACTTGGGGTCAGGGAGTACTTATATGGGACTAGGGTAACTCACTTGGGGTCAGGGAGTACCTATAAAGGGGCTAGTATAACATACTTGCGGTCAGAGAGTACTTCTATGGGACTAGGGTAACTCACTTGGGGACAGGGAGTACTTTAATGGGACCAGGGTAACTCACTTGGGGCCAGGGTGTACTTATAAAGGGGCTGGGGTAACTCAATTGGGGTCTGGGAGTACATATAAAGGGGCTAGGATAACATACTTGGGGTCAGGGAGTACTTATAAAGGGGCTAGGATAACACACTTGGAGTCAGGGAGTACTTATAAAGGGGATAGGGTAACTCACTTGCGGTCAGAGAGTACTTTTATGGGACTAGGGTAACTCAATTGGGGTCAGGGAGTACTTTTATGGGACCAGAGTAACTCACTTGGGGCCAGGGTGTACTTATAAAGGGGCTGGGGTAACTCACTTGGGGTCAGGGAGTACATTTAAAGGGGCTATGGTAACTCACTTGGGGTCAGGGAGTACATATAGAGGGTCTATGGTAACTCACTTGGGGTCAGGGAGTACATATAAAGGGTCTATGGTAACTCACTTGGGGTCAGGGAGTACTTATATGGGACCAGGGTAACTCACTTGCGGTCAGTGAGTACATATAAAGGGGCTAGGGTAACTCCCTTGGGGTCAGGGAATACTTATAAAGGGGCTATGGTAACTTACTTGGGGTCAGGGAGTATTACTATGGGACCAGGGTAACTCACTTGCGGTCAGGGAGTACTTATAAAGGGGCTAGGGTAACTCACTTGGGGTCAGGGAGTACATATAAAGGGGCTGGGATTACACACTTGGGGTCAGGGAGTACTTATAAAGGGGCTAGGGTAACTCACTTGGGTTCAGGGAGTACATATAAAGGGGCTATGGTAACTCACTTGAGGTCAGGGAGTACTACTATGGGACCAGGGTATCTCAC
The DNA here is from genome assembly GCF_024137725.1 of Prorops nasuta. NCBI lineage: Eukaryota > Metazoa > Arthropoda > Insecta > Hymenoptera > Bethylidae > Prorops > Prorops nasuta. The sequence continues at coordinate 1,797 of NW_027117127.1, read as the reverse complement.
TTGCGGTCAGAGAGTACATATAAATGGGATAGGTGAACTCACTTGGGGTCAGGGAGTACTTATAAAGGTGATATGGTAACTGACTTGGGATAAGGGAGTACTTATATGGGACCAGGGTAATTCACTTGGGGCCAGGGTGTACTTATAAAGGGGCTAGGGTAACTCACTTGAGGTCAGGGAGTACTACTATGGGACCAGGGTAACTCACTTGCGGTCAGAGAGTACATATAAAGGGGCTAGGATAACTCACTTGGGGTCAGGGAGAACTTATAAATGGGCTATGGTAACTCATTTGGAGTCTGGGAGTACATATAAAGGGGCTAGGATAACACACTTGGGGTCAGGGAGTACTTATAAAGGGGCTAGGGTAACTCACTTGGGTTCATGGAGTACATATAAAGGGGCTATGGTAACTCACTTGAGGTCAGGGAGTACTACTATGGGACCAGGGTATCTCACTTGCGGTCAGAGAGTACATATAAAGGGGAAAGGATAACTCACTTGGGGTCAGGGAGTACTTATAAAGGTGATATGGTAACTCACTTGGGATAAGGGAGTACTTATATGGGACCAGGGTAATTCACTTGGGGCCATGGTGTACTTATAAAGGGGCTAGGGTAACTCACTTGGGGTCAGGGAGTACTACTATGGGACCAGGGTAACTCACTTGCGGTCAGAGAGTACATATAAAGGGGCTAGGATAACTCACTTGGGGTCAGGGAGTACCACTATGGGACTAGGGTAACTTACTTGCGGTCAGAGATTACATATATAGGGGCTAGGATAACACACTTGGGGTCAAGGAGAACTTATAAAGGTTATATGGTAACTCACTTGGGGTCAGGGAGTACTTATATGGGACTAGGGTAACTCAATTGGGGTCAGGGAGTACATATAAAGGGGCTAGGGTAACTCACTTGGGGTCAGGGAGTACATATAAAGGGGCTATGGTAACTCACTTGGGGTCAGGGAGTACTACTATGGGACTAGGGTAACTTACTTGCGGTCAGAGAGTACATATATAGGGGCTAGGATAACACAATTGGGGTCAAGGAGAACTTATAAAGGTTATATGGTAACTCACTTGGGGTCAGGGAGTTCTTATATGGGACTAGGGTAACTCATTTGGGGTCAGGGAGTACATATAAAGCGGCTAGGGTAACTCATTTGGAATCTGGGAGTACTTATAAAGGGGCTAGGATAACACACTTGGGGTCAGGGAGTACTTATAAAGGGGCTAGGGTAACTCCCTTGGGGTCAGGGAGTACTTATAAAGGGGCTATGGTAACTCACTTGGAGTCTGGGAGTACATATAAAGGGGCTAGGATAACACACTTGGGGTCAGGGAGTACTTATAAAGGGGCTAGGATAACACACTTGGAGTCAGGGAGTACTTATAAAGGGGCTAGGATAACACACTTGGAGTCAGGGAGTACATATAAAGGGTCTATGGTAACTCACTTGGGGTCAGGGAGTACATATGAAGGGTCTATGGTAACTCACTTGGGGTCAGGGAGTACTACTATGGGACTAGGGTATCTTATTTGCGGTCAGAGAGTACATATAAAGGGGCTAGGATAACTCACTTGGGGTCAGGGAGAACTTATAAAGGTGATATGGTAACTCACTTGGGGTCAGGGAGTACTTATATGGGACTAGGGTAACTCACTTGGGGTCAGGGAGTACATATAAAGGGGCTAGGATAACATACTTGCGGTCAGAGAGTACTTCTATAGGACTAGGGTAACTCACTTGGGGACAGGGAGTACTTTAATGGGACCAGGGTAACTCACTTGG
>NW_027117126.1:0-34733 GCF_024137725.1 Prorops nasuta | reverse complement strand
ATTTACTGTAAATAATCCAGTAATCGAGCATATGCTTTATTTTCATAATGAAATTCTATATCTCTAATTCATAGCTATTGTATATATCTATATACGTATATCATTGGAGAGTCCATATCGCAGTGATCCATTTTCAATTGATCCTCGCTTACAGTAGCTTACAGCACTCTTACCCAAATGGAATTTTCCTCTTGTTCGATCTGAATTTCGTTTCGAGTGATACTATATATTTCGCGTTTATTCCAAAGCGAAGGGTATAGCGTACTATATCCATCATATATTCTGATTTCTATTTTCAACGAGTGCATATTATACTTTTAAAATCTTTTGTCTTGTTATTCTGCTGCCATGACTCGAGTCGTTTGATACACTTTTTTATCTCGAGAGAATCTCGATGCTGCTGTAACTCCTGTACATTGGCTGGCATGTAATCTTCCGGTGAACTCAATAGTGGTTAATCCTATGATCGACGAGGAGGAGGAGCAGCGTAATTCAAACTGACCAAAGAAGCTTCTTGTGAGCATCTATCAGTAACTTGTCTAACAAACAAAACGCACTCTCTTTTTTGTTACCTTGTAATTATTGCAATAAAATCGTAAGAATTAATCTCACTGATTTTTATGGATAAACGAGATTAATTTACTATAAGCATGTGACAAACTATAAGTAATTATTGTGGATGAGAAGGGAGAGGGCGATGGGGATAATCAAACATGATTCCTCAATCGAATAGATGGTATCAGCAGGCTGGACTGTGTTTAACGATCGCAATCGAAATTCAAATTTGCTGCATGTATGTACATTTCAGGTATAGCACTCTGTTTTCTTTACTCTGTATTAATGAAATTCAAACTTGGTCGCTACACACGCTGAATTTTGTGTCAAGTTGATTTGCTTGTTGGTATAAAATGAACGTGGCTTCGCGTCCAGTCGACATATGCATTTTATTTAGCTACTGTCAAAATATATGCTATATGTATGTATATGTATATATATATATATATATATAGTTATACACACAATTTGAATAATTTGCTGTCCTGCGTTGCATCAAGTTTTTATTCTCGTCTCTCAGCTCTATTCTAATTCCCAGTTATATGAATAAAATGGAAGTTGCAAAGTTTTATCATTATATCGAGTTTAGGTGACTCATCCTCCAGTCTGCACCGCGCGCGTGTCTCGATAGACTCCATCATGCAGTTTTACCACTCTAATATTTAGAGTCGAGAAAGTGCAGTATTTTTGTACCATAATACTGGTACACACGTAAGTATGTATATATATAACGGAAACGAGAGAGCCAAATTGCATTTGCAGTCCCAGAGCAAATCCAGCGATGTAACATTGATTCATTAAGATTCGCTACTGTTCTTACCAGAGGGCGGGGCTGGAATAAATTCAGACTTTGGCCACTTCCATTCAATCCTCGTGTTTCTCGCCTCTCCTTCTTAGACGTAGAATCAAGATTAATGCTGAAAATCTAATTAAAATCTACGATATTTCTCAAGTATACTTTATTGACAGAATCTCAGATGGAAAGATTGAATTAATAAAGTTAAAATTGATCAAGGTTATTCTGGAGCAAGTAGAGGACGTTGTAATTTTCACCATTCTCATTGTTGCTGTATCGTTCCTCTGCAGTTGTGTGAGAAGAGTGCAGTATACTTTATGTTAAAACATGAAGCAATAATACTTCGGGTGATTCCACGATTGAAATGGCCACATTTAAACAAATAATTCAACCTTATCGAATTGATTGATTTTGCGAAGGACAATGCTTTTTATTTTTTAAAGCAGTATAGCACACAGTAAAAATCCTATGAGAAACATATATTGAAATTTGATGTTGCCTCGAGCTAACCAGTAATGCTTTGCTTCCATCAAGATTATTATTTTTTAAAATCTACACTTTATAATAATAAACGACTGATCGCTATGCCAAAGCAGCCAGTTTGGAGAAACACTGCTTGGATTTTATTCGTAGGTATATCAACATATTTCCGTAGCTAGCAGAGTTGAAAAATACGCAGCCCTGGTACAAATCATGCAAGATGGAAGCAAACAAAAATTTTTCATACGAATCTGTCGCGAGAAACGTAATGCAAAGAGCGTGTCCGGATCATGCTTCGTTGAACCTGCATAAACATTTGACGCAGAGTCAATATTTTTGTTGACGGACGGTAAATATCAATCGATTCGTATAACTGTACCTGAGACATTACGAGCTGGCGCGTACAATTTCCAAGGAAATTCTTCGATATGATTGGGTTCTAAAATTTTTGCTCTTTGATCAAAATAGTGCCAGTTTGATTTATTTGTCAATAGCGTGTGTTATATATAAATATTATAATGAACGTGCTTCTGTGATTGCGTTCAAGGTCTAGCCAGCGTAGACGATTAGATTCGCTGGGGGCTTTGTGAGCATACGGGAAATGGGGTGAAAAGCAGTCTAGCAAGGCCAAGCGTAGCTTTCATAGCGTGTATGTTATATATATAGTTAACAAAGTAGAAGGATGATTCTAATTTGCCCAATACCCTCGAAAGACGAAATTTCACTACTCATTGAATCTTTAAAACTGCCTAAAATATAATCCGAAGATTTTTATCGATTTAAATGTTTGACAAAATTGCAGATTTGTACTAGAAATATTTTTCTCCCTACTGTGTACTCCCCCCGTTTTATTATTTCTTCTCTTACAGCACGTATGCTGTAGTTGCCATAGTAAAAAGAATGATCCTAATTTATCTAACTTGGAAAGTTTCTAAGAAGAATTTTCATTATTTCTAAAAATTCGAAAACTGCCAAATTCTCCAGAGATCTTTATCCGCTCGATCCCTCGCGCCATAATCGGCGTATAGCACACGCGTTCCCAACTCCTTGATATACTCTACCCCCTGTCCCACACTACCCCTTCTCTTAATAAATTACGATTGTAATAGGCTGACGTCATAAATAAAGTTCCCAATTCAATGGGAGCGTGGCTGTCACTGGTCCATTTTAACGAGATGCAATATATTTTGTCAGGTGTTTTATGAGTGCCTAGAGACAACGTTTATGCAGACGGTGGTGTGTACGCGGAAACAACTGTCTGGGGGATGGGAAATCTCGTGACGGTGCAGCTAACGGTGAGAAACGACGAGGTTGGGGAGAGAGAAGCAAAGGCACATAACTGGGGTAGAAAGTGGAAGGATCGAGTCTAACGAGTGTGGAGGGGATGAAAGGCAACGGCGTGCTCTTACCTTCCGGTGGAGAATGGGGCACAGGGAAAGCTAGGTCAGGGCAAAACAACGTTAAATCCTAGCTAGCTAGCTCGCAATTTCCGGGGCTACCAGGGATCCACCAAGATTTTCCAACGTCCCCCTCTACGAGATCCTCCTCTCCGTTTGCCACACTGGCTGATTGCAAAAACACAAGGTTCCCCATCCAATCAATCATCGATCCAGCTGGCTTCTCGAATTTAAAATCGAACATTTCTTCTTTCTTATTTTTACACTTTGCAGCTGCTGTACACCTATACGTCGTCTTTGGAAAGAAAATAGCCTGCACGCAGGTCATTTGGAATATCAATTGGAGAAGAAGAAGCGCGCAGCAGCAGAGGCGCTTGGTTTTCGTCAAGGGGGTGACAATATCGATACCTTCTCGAGGAATACAGATCGGGCGAGGAAGCTCGAGCATGGGATTCTGACCGGGGAACTTATTGTAGAGTCGCTGGCCGGGGTGCAACAATTGCTGACGCGATCGGTAATTGAGACTATCGATGTAATTGCGTTTGGTACGTCGTCGTAGCTGCGAGCACGTAGCTCACGTTCCCCTGCCTGGAATATCAATGAGCGCGTCCTCGTTACCGTAGAAACATGCGTTACACTGCCAGGACGGCAGAAATAGAAAAACAACAAATTCAAGAGGCAAAACCCAGTGGATCTGCTCTGCACAACACACTCCTATATATATATTATTCTATTTTTCCAAACATTGAATTTTCAACGTGAATACAAGGCTCTTCGGTAATTCAATTAATTAAATATCATAAAAACAGAGTCTTATGATTCGGATCGTTATTTTGCTTTTATTTTATTGTTCGTGTTTCGCACAGAGTTATCCCGTGACCTCACGGATTGATATAGATTTGCAGATGATAGTAGAGGGGATAACCGAGAGTGGATAGAAACTGGGGTGAATCGTAAAGGGTCGCTAATGTCTTTGGAATAATGACTGTGGAAAATCGACGCGAGCTCACCCCTATCCGGATTGGCATAAATCGAATCGACGTCATTTTTACATATACACACCGACATTAATATTCCGCCACGACGAGGACACGCTTCGATTCTATAAAATTATTCGTCCGTCGAAATCGCCAACGCCGATCTACTCGAGCGTAAATTATTATCGCCCGATCATAAATCCCTCGAAAATTTTCATAAATGCGCCATCGGTGAAACACGTTCTTCATAATATATATTGCGTTCTCGTGCTTCTCGACTGGCAAACACGCGTATGCCCCTTCGAATCGCATAATTATTAATATAAGAAATTAGCTATATATATATAGTTTTTTCATGGGGAATTATTGGCAACGCGCGCCGCGCCGGTGATCCTTTCAACGAAACTTTATTATTTCTCTTTCGATTTTACATCGTATTTATTGCATAAACGAAACGGTATATATAGCACGTGTGCTGTGGCCCATCACATTTTCAATAAATTACTTACGAGGTTAAAGTAGTAAGTGACGCTTTTTGTATAAAATATTCTCCTATCTCCATCAAGCAACATAAATAATACAATTTAATATTCTTTAATATTAGTTATCGGTACTAGCTGCGAGATGGTCCTTTCCGCTCCAGTGAATTATTCCTTTCCTAACTTCCGTACCTACACGATGAACGTTTCACGTAATTCTTTCATCAAATTCATCTGGATACTTCTTGTCGGTACATTATTTTTCGGCGACTCTAATGAGAGTGTCGAGATCACGAAAGAATTTACAATGTATTTAAATATGTTGGGGAATTTGACCAGCAGGCATTTGCAGGAATCCAAATACACCTATTACATGACATTAATTATCCACCCACAGGTCGTATACTTTTACTACTAAAGAGAAATTATATAATTTTGCACGAGTTAAAAATGATTTTTTATTTACCGCATCGATCGATATCGCAATAAGCTGTGAATTTTTGAATTGTCCGGAGTCATTGGAATAGTCATTACCATTTTAGGTAAAGTTGAGGATGATCAGTGCTATTATAAAGTTGTACTCTGCTTCGGTACCGGTCCATGCGTGCCAGATCGAGAAGAGTGTTGCAAGCTGCGAGCCAAGCTACCGGAAAGTTCAGGACATCGTGGCAATATCCACGAATATCCAGGACATCGAGTTGCACCGTTGGAGGAGCTCGTTTGGAAAAAGTTGGAATCCCAGGGCAAGGTTCGTCGTTTGGATAGTGGGGAACGTAAGTGGCGATGCCATCAAGGATCTTTTCTCAAGATTTTGGACTTTTGATTGCGCCAATGTGATAGTGGTAGTTTGCCAGCCTGGAGCCCAGGTATTGACCTACGATCCTTTCGCAATAAACGGGAACGACAGCAGGGGCAAAGTATCCCAACTATCCGAACTCGATTATCTCTTTCCCGATAAATTTAACAATTTATTTGGCTATTCTATACCGGTGTCCCTTTATCACGACAAGCCGTTTGCAGTACTGGAAAATCACACGAAGCTAAAGACTGGCAGAGACGTACATATTTGGAGGTATCTGGCAAGATGGCTAAATTTCAGCATTCGTCTAAAGAATGATCCTGTGATGCTGAGGAATTACTCGAGCCATTTGAGTCAAAGACATCTGGACCCTATCGAGGATGTAGTTGCTAACAGGTATATTGTGCAGTTTCTTCGTTCTATTGTTTTAAAAACTTTTCGTGAAATAATTAGTCTCTCTAAACAATCCCATTTAAGTTGCTCCCCATTGAATAATACAACGCTCGAGCGACGATTATGAAAGTTATTAAGCTGATAAATGTTGGATTAAAAATCACAGGATTTCTCACGTCTGTCTGGCCATTAATAGACCAAAACCACTTTAATCTATTCGTGTTTTCGTAGTTTTGAATAGCCTGCAATTATAATGCCTCTAGCTGCTTGTAGAGTAAAATAAGTAGACCATTTCGTGACTGGCAATTTAATATATTGCTGCAGTTATATGAATAATTCTCTTCGACAGTTTTCACAGATACCAATCAAATGGTAAATTAACATTTCATATAAACAAAGTATTATATTGAACGAAATAGCCCGCTTGTACACTCTTGGTCATTGTCATGCACATGCACGTATTGACTTTAGAGAAATATATCATTTTCAGGTCGCACTTGCTTGGGAACGAACAATATATCGACGTGTTAATGGACAAGAATGTGGAATTTCTTAATCCATTCTGGCTTTCCAAGTACACGATTCTTGTGTGGACCAAAAAGGATATTTATTTTTTTATTAATAAAATTGATTCTAATGCTATTAATACGATCCTTCTTATTCTGCTGGTTCTACTTTTACTGATACCATTTTCAATATTTTGGAAATACAAAGCTAAAGTGGTGATATTGTTTGAATTATTTCTGCAGCAGCGATTCAACAAAATAGGAACTACATTTCCTGAAAGAACAGTAATGTTATGTTACATTATTTGGTCCATGAGAATAGCACTAGTTTTCCAAGCTAACATGACGCATAAATTGACTCTGTCGCCAGCCTTCGATATGATAGACACAGTGGAGAAATTGTACCAGAGCAATCATACATTCGTCATTGACGAGTTTATGCTAAATTCAATGAAATACTCTCATAGAAAATATAATCAGCTTTTGGCAGAGAGAGCAGTGACGACAATGAGTCTTTTCCCTTGTATGGAAAGACTACTTTCACTCAAGAATAATTCTTGCTGTATGGACCATACTTTGGCTGTAAGAATAGTCAACAGTTTTCTCAAAGAAAATGACGAGCAGAATCACTTGTGTGAAATCGATCAAAAATTAGGAAATTTCTGGCTGACATTCGCCGTGAAGAAAGGCTTTCCCTACCTCGACAAAATAAACAAAGGCATAACGAAACTAATCGAATTGGGCTTGATCGCAAAATGGTCTCAAACTACCCAGCTGGAAGATCTGGAATTTAAGATCAAATCGGTGAAAGGGAAACTGAAAAAAGAAGCTAATATTTTAATAATGCGTGGAGCTCTTCTATTACTGGCATTTGGCTTCGCCGTCTCCACCCTTGTATTCATCTTGGAATTTATATTATGCAGTAAATTTAAAGCTAAATTTCTAAACTGTTTTTTAAATATGCTGCAGCACAGAAGCTTCCGATTCATTCCTCGACCCTTCAAGTAATCTCTTAGATAATCAATTCTCTCGTGTTTTATACGATAACTCGAGCTTATATTTATATGTATAAAACAAAGGAAATATAGTGTTTTATAGTAGTGATAAATTTATTGTTACATAGCCTTTTTTTATAAAAATTACTGTAATGGTGAAAGTAAAGTTGCAATCTTGTTGATAATAAACTGCATGCTTTCACTATATTTTTAAATCGTCGTCAAGTTCTTCATGATATTCTTTATAATTTTGTGAAACGAGCTGGCTCTCCACAAGGGAGGAAGTGAGATAAAAAATCTCAGGTCAGCTATCTCGCGAGATGGTCCTTTAGTTAAGGCCAGGCTTTTTAATCCACCTAGGTAAACCGAGTTTGTTAGCACGTTACTTTTCCTACTTCATTTTAACTTCTCTGGAATCTTATTAACTGCTCGTATACTCCGCTATGCGTTTAAGTTCTCCTGATCAAGTTTCTGGCTGTTCTTATAAGGAGCAGACAGTGCATGGGCGTACCATTATCCACTCTGGATCTTCCAAGAATGTTAGTGCACCCAGCTATTAAATATTTTATATCCATACAACTACCTCGATTTTCCTTCTCACGTATCCTAATGATGCGCGTATACAGCTAGGATGAACTAAAGAAACATTGCCAAGTGTAAAAGCTTTTAGAACATTGAAACAGCGTACGTGCTTAAAGAGTGTTGTAGGAATAATGTGTATGAAATACATTTTAATCGATAATTTTTAATTATCGCTTACCAGCTCTATCGATTCGACCACAATTACCAATAACAGTCACTGATTTCAGTATCTCCTGTATATGTTTTCTATATTCCAATATTGTATATATATATATATATATATATTAGGGTGGTCATTAAAAAATAAATTTTTGGCGGATCCTTAAAAAACACTAGTATTTGATGAGAAACTGCAGTGGTTCAAACCTGTAGCCTGACAAATGATGAAAACACGTGCCTCAATGCGATCAAATATAATTTTCGAATAATTTTAGTTTTTCGCAGATAACTCATTAAACATTCGATTCTATGAAAAGAAGCATATAACCTTTTCTCTGAAGAATTAAATTCTATATAATAAAGGTTCTATACATTTTTCTTCTAGAATGCATACTAATCGAGATATTCTTGAAAAATCAATCCTCTTTTTCGTTTATACACAATATATTTATATGTTTATATGAATAATTATTTTTAGTTTACCGTAAAATTAACATATTTTATTAAATTAAGAGAAATAAAATGTGTAACTACAGCGAAATAGGAATAATTACTCATATCAGCATATGTCAATATAATGTGTATAAACGAAAAAGAGGATCGATTTTTCAGGAATATCTCGATTAGTATGCATTCTAGAAGAAAAATGTATAGAATCTTTATTATGTAGAATTTAATTCTTCAGGGAAAAGATTATACGCATCTTTTCATAGAATCGAATATTTAATGAGTTATCTGCGAAAAACTGTAAAATTCTTCGAAAATTATATTTGATCGCATTGAGGCAAGTGTTTCCATCATTTATCAAGCCACAGGTTTCAACCACTGTAGTTTCTCATCAAATACTAGTGGTTTTTGGGGATCCGTCAATTTTTTTTTTAACGACCACCCTAATATATATATAAACAAATTACTAGATTAAAATTTGTTTACATTCAGAGGCATTATAATTATTCATTTATTCAGGAATACATTAATCATTTAGGTCGTTTCAGTGTATATACTTATGACGATTAATTTTTAGTTTTTCTTGAAGAAAATTCATTATAGGTATCCCTGTTTGTAGAAAGTTCGAATGGCAAGAGGCAGAGTCTTGTAAACCCTGATTCATGTATACAGTGATTCATTTATTGGTTCGTTTAGATGTCTCGTTACTAAAGACTTATTTCTATTCTTCGTGTTCCTTCAGTGTCGAATATCGTTATTTTTTTAATGATCGATGTGATTAATCCGACAGGTTGGTTCTTATCCAGGATCAGCCTTAACTAATAAGGGATTACCGTACTACTTGAATTCCCCAGCTACGTCCAGCTCTTTATTAAATCTTTCTTCCTTCTGTCACATTTAAAATGACAAATTCCAATGAATAAAATTACATCGACTATTGGATTACATCGTTAAGCATGAGAAGATCGTAGTTTTTGCTGATAAGTTTGAAATGTTATTAAAATTTATAGTTAAGAATCCTTGATCATCGACAATTGAGAATTATGAAACTCGAAATATTCATACGAGAATTAGCAAATTTTCGTCCAAATAAAAACTCATTCTACCAAGATGTCATTGATTATCCATTTTAAGTATTTCAATCCTTTTTCATAGTGACTCGCGTGACTCCCTACAGCGTTAGTTGTAGGTAAGGTCGTCTTTGCCGGTAAAGTCAATTCGCTTTACTTACTATATACATATATAGCGCTATACTGCTAAACTTTTATTTTTTGTACATAATAATTGATATATTTAACATTTTGTACCATAAACGTCTTTTAATTTACAAATTTATTGGTAAACTGTAATTAAAATCATTCTAATAATTTATAGAAATCTCAATACTAAAAATGTTCAATATAGTTTAAATCTACAGACTTTATTATTTAAAGAGCGAGAGATCAATCTTATTCATCGAATATCACTATAGTTTTAAAAATTAAACTTTTCAAGTTTTAACAAAGCTTTAAAAAAACGTAATTAAATTATAAGAATTATTGTTAATTAGAGGAAGTAAATGCAACGTATATAGGAATGGCTGGAGGTCAATTTTCCTTTAAGTTAACAGGATTACGATACAAGAGTATTCGGGGCTAAACGTGATCCCATTGCAGGACTATTTCACTACCGAAGGCTCTTTGTAGCAGCTGCAATGAGTAATAACATTGAATCGATACGATTGACTCTGTGACTCGATATCCAATATCGTAACGTCGTCTTTAAAACAAATTGTAAACGAATTTAAAAATTTCACCATCGCGTCGTGTTACGCGTTATAATTGATAATGTATCCTATCGTCGGATACTAAAATACCAAACTCATCTTCTCCGATTAATCTTACTTATCTATTGATCCGTTCGAATTACATTGTTGATACTGCTATAATCGCATCCTCGTAAGCCTCTGGGAGTACAGAGTTTAGTTTGACATTAAATTCGTTTGGATGAGGAAATCTGCCTGAATATTGGAGGAGCGTCAGGTGGTTTATTTAAAAAAAGAAAGAAAGAAAGAAAAAAAGTAAACTTTTTCTACGATTGCAAGATTGGTATAAAACAAGGATATTGAGGAGACTGTACACGAAGAATTCGTAAAGAATTCTTTGTAGACTATAAGACGCAATCCTATCGAAAGGATGTTTAGCTTTGACGACGGCACTCGAAGCAGATGGTGCTTTATTGTCTATTAGTTGTTTTCAGTGTTAGTGGTGCAATTACTGTAGCCTTCCACAGTAAAGCACAACCCCTTATCATCCCCACCAGTCCTAATAGTAGATACAGTAACGAGTTAACGATGCCGCAAGGGGTTGCAACCTCTGGCCCAATAATTCGCCATTCTCAAACGTTTACGAGAACATAATCCGTTCCTCAGTGGCACTACACTTTTGATCACTGATAATAGAGCAAAGCCCCCAGTCCCCTTCTAATTAAAACGTTCCACAAATTCTAATATAAAGCCAATAGTCCTATCCAGCGAGACCTTAACGAACCTCCCATTTCGTTTCATTGCGTTCGATCCATTTTTACTCGAGCTTATTTCAAGCTTTCCTCCAGCTTTCTCCCACATCTCGACACACGTACAGTCGAGGAAATTGTCTGAAAGATTTAACTGGGTCATTACTCTTAAATATAATCGAAAAGAAATGTAGAATAGCGTGCCAATTTCGCTGCTTTCTTGGTACGATGCCATTCTGGAAAAAAGCGTTAAAGTGGTAAAATAAGACGATAAAGTAGAGTTCATTGGAAGCCGGGAAGTCGATCGGGACAGACTATATAGGTAAGAGCATATTTTTATCGAAATGTTTGCTGAGAAATTCTCTACGCTATTGACGGTTATACTTTCGTCTCTCAGCGTCCATTGTTTCTCGTTCTATAGACCTCCTGATCGGAATTTTAAGCTCCTCGCTTGTTTACTACTTCGGACTTTGCAAGTGCAATCTAAGATAAACGAGGATAAAGTTGAAATCGTTGATGGTTTCTTGCTTAATGTATATACTAATCCGATCGAATGGTGTATAATGCGGTTTACTTGGAGAATCCAAGCAGAACCAATTGTATTAAGTTACAACATTTGCATCGCAGCTTCTTATCCATTTTTTCTTCCCTCAAACTTTTTCCCCAACTTTGTTTTGTACTTTCTGCAGTTCTCTCTCTCTCCCTCTCTCTCTCTCTCTCCCTCTCTCTCTTTCTCTAATGCCTTCCTTTTCCACTTTCCAGACCAGATAGTGCTTTAATAAAAGCTTTCTTCGAGATCTATATGGATATACATAGTGCAGCTGCAAAGTACATTAAAATCTCACTTATCAAACAGTAGCTACAAGGAAATGATCGCTGTATATTTTACTATTCACAGATTTCTTCCTCTTTACACTTTTACTCAAACTCTGCATGCCAACTGGCTTTTTTCACAATCGATTTCTTTTTTTTTTCTTCTTTCAGTGAGAACCTGTATTATTTGTTTCATAGTTTCTAATAATATTTTCACTCCACAAAGCTTTTGAAATCGTAAAATGTTAGATGACTTTTCACGAAATGATATCTGAGCAGTAAATTTGAACGGTATTCTTTGGGGGAGCCATTATTGATACGTTCTACTGCGCCATTGAAGTTTTATACCACGGTTAAATCACACATAGGCATACGAGCGAGCAATGGAAAGAACTAAATGGCTACGTAACGTCAGTGTAATCGTTCCGCAACCATTTAGCCAAGATTTACAGAAATTTAGCTCTCACCTACTTTTCTTTTAACTATACATTTCGATTTTATTGCCACCCTTTGGGAGATTCCGAAGAAAAAAGAATTGTATCGCTAAATTTACTCGGAGTATAAACAGGAGGCAATCCTGGGAAAATGGCCACTTCCTTCGGTATAAATGACCAATTTATCCAGAGACTTTGCTCCAATATGAAGAGAAAAATTAAGACAACTATAACCTTGCTGTATAAATTAAGGACGAAAGAAAGCATGATTACCGATTAGAATAATAATTTCTTTGAATAGGCAAAAATAGAGGATTGGATGTAAGAGGCCCCGATGTGACTTTGCTTAAGAAAAACATTGGAAGGCTATTTAAGCGAGCGAAACGAGAAATTCGTGGTCTGCGTTGAGCTGCTTGCCACACTGCAGCTAATTACGAAATCGCGGAACACCGTCAAGCTCGAAGCCTTCATTAGGAGAAAGACCAACTTCTTGATGAGACTTTCGTGTCTACCCCATTACAAAAACTCCTCATTTTGCACGAGGAATAAATTCAAGAATGTCCAAACCATGTTACCACCCCCACGATTAATTTTTTTATTTTAAACATAACCATAAGTAAAAATAATTAAATTAATTAATAAAAATTAAGACTCAATTTGCGATTCTCAATTAAGACGATTGCGTAGCCTCGGCTCGTATAAGAATTGTGCGAAAATTGCAGGACTCTTTGCGCAGGATTTGGGTATATAACGTTTCTCGCCCATGCAAGCCGCGTGCTAGTGATCCGTGCCACCTAACTCGCTCGCTCTGTAATCCAGTTAACGCTGAAAGCTTCGCAGCTGAGCTTCCAAGGTATATATATACAAAGTCTAGGAAATAACTCGTGGCGTGCGTCTCATACATGTCAGCGAAACGCTAAAACTAATCGAATTTCGCGTTAACGGTCGATTCTAAGCGGGAAATCCCCTGGTAGCTCGACTAATAGCAAGAAAAAAAATGTCGTTTGTTCGTTAGGGTAAAAATATTGCGAAAAGCGAGGGGAGAAAATTGCGTAATTGAGAGAGAAGAAACGATTGAATTAGGATATGGAGAGAGGGAGGAGGAGCGTATCTTTAAAGGGAGACCATGACCATTCTCGAACGTGACGTCACGCAAGCAAACGCATCCCCGGGGATTCGAGTGTAGGAAACGGTAAGGGTGTAACCCGCGGGACGCGTGGGTGGGGATAAGGGTTGAGGAGAAAGTGCGCTCCCTGGCGGGGGCAGTGGGTGAGGAGAGACTCTCTCCGAGTGAGAGAGAGAGATGCGAAACATTGTGGAGGATCGAGTGGGAGCGAGTTGAAGGGGTTGTGTGTTGGAGGAGGAGGGTGTAGGGGAGAGGAAGAGGGGGGAGAGCCAGAGAGCTGGAATAGCCCGGGACTGCATCTTTCACACCTGCGCCTGGGGTATACACGTAGGGGAGAAAGCTCGCAGGTGTGCGTGCCGGGATTTGCGTCCGGTTGCTCGGCAACCCGTGCCGTGACGTCACTGCTTGACGTCATCGGCAGCCCCCTCCAGGCTCGAGCGACCAATCGAAACTCCTCAGCCTGCCCTGCCAGCAAAACACACACACACACACACATACACGCGCGCGCGTAAACCATCGCGGGTCTAACTCGCCACCCCGCAGCGTGAAATTTCTGCGACCACGCGCAAACACCTATATTCACGCACCACCCTCCCCTCCTCGAACACGACCAACCTCATTCCTTCCGCCATTCCAGCCCCCGCAAACTCCTATTGCTGCATTTCAGATGATATCGCGTTATTAACAGGCTCTCTAGCGCGGCTTGCGTTAAACGCTATCAGTCCCGCGTGACCTTAACCAAATGTCAAACATTCCCCTACGATGTAACCCCAACTTCAATGCTGTTTTATCGACTGCGCGAATTTTCAGCTTATGCCCAGCTGTGAAACTTAACGGCCATCCCTATTTGTCTCTTTAGTCTGAACCAGCATGCCCAACGAAACGTGCAACCTGCACTGGGTCAAACTGTAAATATCGCCGATAACATATACGTGGGAAATTGTTTTTCTTTATACCAGCTGAAACTCGTAAGCCCTCCAAGTAGAAATATCGATATAAAACCAGACAATTTTTAAAATAAATTTCTCAATTCGTCTTTCAGAAATTTAACTGGTTATTGCTTCGTTCAATATTTATGGTTGATATATAGTGGCGTCTTTTGGTTTTTTCTTTTTATTGTATTTACAACGGAGGAATTTTATTTGATATATTTATTATTAATATTCAATATCGAAAAGTTTCATCGAATAATGAGTAGGCGTTTGAAGCGATGGATGAAATTTTACGCGCAATTGCAATTTGATTTTACATACGCGCGATTCCCGCTTGGGGAAATATATTACGCCTCTAGCCTTTTACATTTCCACTGCGTACCGACAAGTGTGTAGGATGTAATCTAAATTCTGACCTCTGAACTTTATATCATTACACGTTATCATCTTTCCGTAAATCCACTCGCGTGTTTATCAGAAGAATAATTCAACGTGAATTTTCTGAGAATCTCGACTATGTATATTTATTTTAGAAATGCTATAATTGTTGTCCGAGTGTATATGTACAGTTTGAGAAGAAAGGGCACGCAGTAGTGTGTATGATATCGAGTGCATCGATGGGGTGTGCATTTTAGGAAGGTTTCTCAGAGAGAATGGGCCGGTCCTCTCTCGGAATCAAAAGCTCAGAGGGGCGAAAGATCGAAGCTCTTTAGGCCATGTTTACGAGGCATTCCGTGCGAGTGAGCATCGCGGTTAATCCTGCTTTGTCGAGGGCGCTTGTTACGAGCGTCCCAGCCCTTCCCCGGAGTGTTTCAACCCCTTCGGTCCTCTCCGGAGCAGCTCTCTCTCCCCGTTCCCTGGCTAGTCTAGCAAACTCTATATGTGGGTTATCGCGTCATGGCAATTTCCAATCTAGGTTATTGCTGTTGCAATCGGCGCGACTGCTGCGGCTTGCCAATTATCGGCTTCTCCCCTGTCTCGACCTCTTTCCGACCACTTTGTCACCGCGAGCGCGAGTCGGCTCGCGCGCGCGGGTGCGCCACTCGAATAATCGCTAGCCAACTTTCCACCTCCCACCCCCCCTCCCCCCTCACCCACACCCACCCTTTCACCACGCTCTGTATCCATTTCCTCCGATACTCACCCTCAAACTGCCCCTACTCGTGCAGAACTATATATATATATATAGTATAAACCTCCAACACCAAATCTCTGGCCTTATTTACACGAGAGAGATCGTCCTTCCCCAATCTTTCACCTTTTCGCGCACACTTTTATTATCACTTTGATCTAGCCGTTCCTTTACAGTTTTTCTCCACTGGGACAGCGCGCGGCGTGCTATTTGATTTTCCTGCTTGGTCCGCTAGCACCAGTGATGTGGCGTCAAGAACGCAAACCGCATCAGCTAAGCATCTGCTACTGATTACAAAGACACGCAATTACCACCTCGAATTAACACCAACGAATTACGTAAATTTGTCGAGAAAAAATCCTCTGAGAAGGTTGAAGCTAGACATTTGTGTTTTCAGAATAGTGTAATGGTTTTTTTAAATTTTATATTAAAAATCGTAACGAGATAATTTGATTTATTATATATATAAAATATTCTGCAGGATAAGAGAGATAAATTTCTAAAGTTTTAGTAAATTTCGGCATGCTGCAGTAATGAATAAAGTGACAAATCAGTTTGTTGTCGAGTTTAATTGGATTATCGTCCATCCCTTCATTTATTTTGGAAATTTCGTACGGAGCACAAAGCAGAGCCACGCGCGACTCGGGACTGCCAAGCTTCTCGGATTTCCTTAAGTTACGATTCAGGTTCCCACAGGACCGCATATAATTGGATCTGTTAACCTGACAGGACACCTGCTAGCCTCGGTCCTCTCGATATGTAATTAAGAGATAAGCTGTCATTACGAAAGCTAATAGATGAGCCACTCGTTAAAGTCAAACTCTACTAGGGATTATATATTTCCTAGCCAATTTACATTTTTTAACGAATTTTTTTATTAAACAAATCACGACGCACGGACACACATATACATATAGTGAAAATAAAGAGCATCATCCTTTCCAGATTAACCCATACATTGCCCACTACGTTAATTTATCTTCGGCTTTCGTCGTTCTATGCACTTTTTCAAACATTCTCCTTACATATATAAGAGCAGCAACTGAGATTTTTCCTCGGGTCTTGGGAGAGATAAAGCATCCCGGGGGATCATCCCAGCGTGTATAGTAATTGCAAAATTTATACATTAGCCTTCTTCTTACGGATCCATTAGCGACCTTAGGAGGATGCATCTTGGGCTTACCTATATATATATATAAGGTGGAATAAATCTTCAGCGAATTTCCATCCGACAGACACGGTGTGCCAATGCAAGACAAAGCTGCTCGTATACTCGAGCATGGTGCATTCTCCTGGCTGGAATCTAATTTACATGTTCTTAGCGAGAAAAAGAAAGAACGAATAGGACCATCTCGTTTCTGTAGGTACGTCTTGAAACGGCATTTGTGGATAAACGTGCTTTTACGTAGAGAAATAGCCATCAGTACACTCGTACTTTAACCAATTTTGCTCGATATATATTTAAACGCTGTCAATACTTACATGTTAACTACATATATACCTATATATGTAGACAGCAAGTGTGGGTATTTTTCTCATTGTAAAAAAAAGTCATTAAACCCTATCACATGCATGTCGATCGAAGAAAATCCCATGACTCGAGGCTGATCAAGATTGCATATCATTGTAGCTTGCAGCTCGTGGAATTCACCAGGGATACTAAAGTTTTGACCTTTTTTACTTGGAAAAGGGCTAAGGAATGCAACGCCGCCGCTCCATCGAGAGAAATCCAATCCTTGCGTTTTTAGCGAAAAAGGAGAACATGGTTTTTTTAGAAACTTCAATGGGGTTCTGGCTACGTAACCGTTCGGATGAAATTTCGCGAGAAGATCCGATCGATGGTGATGGTTGGTAATGGATGCACGCGTGTCTAGCGCAGGTGCGGATCTTGCGGAAGGGGATAGTAGCTTTTCTCCCATTTTGCAATTTTGTTTATTAAATCAAATATAATTTTATTGATCAATTATTCCCTGAACTCCCTCGTCGCATCGATCCTTTTTGATCATTCGAGTCATTTCACTTTATACTCGTCATCGGTATGAGGTTTCTGACATTTTTTGTCCGATCCGTCTTTTTAAAATTTTCACCGGTCATTCGATTAATTGAAAAACGAATTTGATCCGTAGGAGAATTTTATTCTATTTTTTTTTTGTCAAGCTTGCAGCTGCGGTCGATTGATCGGTGATCGGAATTTACTTGGTACTATATATGCGGTATTTTGCTATATTCTCCTACTGGACGGTGTCAATCTCGATTACCTCGGTGAGTGCAAAGCGAATTATCGTACGTTTTAATGACGATGCTACGCTTAACCGTCGTTAAACGGTTTTGCATAAAACGTTGCGGTGCTCTGGACGAGACGCTATTAGAAACTCGATTAAGTTTAAAGTGCACTTACGTCCTTACTTAAGAATGATGAGATATTAACTTGTTCTGTAAACCATATTAATCTCGTACAATAAATGTTCCTCGAGCCATAGCTTCTCAGTGCATTGCATATGGGAGTTCTTTTTTTTCTGGGTGTTCCTGACTCGAACAGTGTAGTTTGATTTAGAGTGATAGATACTATATATCACGGCCAGCAAAGAATGAAGTATCTGACTTTCATCAAATGATGATAAACTCATATTGAAAAATGAATATTAAATATAAGAAAAAGATAAAATTATGTGCGGGATATCGTGAATATAAGTTAGAGGAAGTACAATGTAAGAGTTCAAATGACAGGTGTATCACGCGATACTAGATCGGTTCCACCTGAATGAGAGAATATCAAGATATATCTCGCTTTAAACTTTCCAGAGATGAGAATTTCGAATTAGATCTCTGGAATTATGCGGCTAAAGAGGGCTTAATTAAATATTTAATTCGCTATCGAGAGGCAAGGTAGAGGTATACGGAAGACATTTTGAAGGTGTAATCAGGAAATTGGTGATGGGGTGGGTGGGGGGGGGGGGGGGGACTGAACGCGGGGCTCAAGAGGATTTGATTGAAAAGTATAGCAGAAATTCGTAATACTCCGGGGACCTTCGTTTCGGTTAACGAAAATTCCCGGTCGAGTAGACGTGACATCCGAGAGAGCGTCGCAACTGGAAAACCTTGAAGTTTAGGAAGGGTGTAGGAGTTTTCTTGCCGAGAAACTTTCAACGTCTGTTGGTAATTGGAAACTTTCGAATTGCATTCGTACTTTTCGAGGATGTGGTGGATGCGCGTGGCAACACTGCGTTAGATCAAACTATATTCACTTGCAGAATGATGTTCCAAAGAAGCCTACCATATATATGCATCTATACACATGTATATATACCATCTTCCTGCAGAAATGTGTATTAACAATCCTGGAAAATATCTAACCTTATTTCTTAAAAAATATCCCCATTCGTCTTCCCTGGACTATAAAAGCCTTTTTTTAATCCAATAAAGCAATTTCTTTCCTAAAGAATAGTCGATTCAAGAAAACTGATCAGCATGAGGAAAGAAAAATATTCCTCTTCGACCATTTGAAATTTGCCATAAAAGTCTAGTTGCCTTTTTGCCTCCACTGGGAATAGATTGGTATATTGCAATGAAAGACTTTTTCCAAACATTCTGACATATTTTTATCGATTTTCTTACATCGATATTTGATAAAAAGAAAATGTTGAAAGAGCTTTGGACGATTTTAAACCTGATATCACGGATCTGTGGTGGTTCTTAAAGGGGTAGGAAGGGAGAGGAGAGAGAGAGAGAGATGGGGGGGGGGAAGAAGGGCTTTTGACTTCTGTCGGTAATTGGAAGCTTTTCGACTGCATTCGTATATATACACGTTGGCAACGAGGTGGATGAGTGGTAAAGTAACATCTCTGGATCAAACTGGTTCGCAAAGTGTAGAAATGGAAACGAGCTCTGATGTGCGTGCGTCAACGTTTACGCAGCTTTCGTCTATGCATATTTATTACTAATAAAACTTTCGCATTTAAATTTTAAATTCTCCTCTCTGCTAGCTACACGATGCGAACAAACTTTCAGCTAAAGTATATCGAACAGCTGCATTATTGTAATTTCATTTGCTTTTACACACCATGTAACGTCGTATGTAAAAAGAATTAACTTTACTCAGTCAGACATATGATGTGTTGCATTAAGTATACATTATACCTTGATAAGTGAAATCACAGGTATAATATAGGTACCTGTTTATATTATTACTATTTAAATGCACATTTTTACACCAATCAATTGCTTTTTTAACATCGCTCTGTCGAATATCGTTACACTCGTGACACGTATAATTTTGTTTCAAACTCGTAATTGTTCGTGAAAAGTCATTACTGTTTACATCGATGAAAAACTGATTACACACTCAAGTTAGGGAGATAGAAAATAATGTTTTTTTCCACTTTCTCGTGGTTCCTCGAGTGTTAAGGTGAGCGCGTTAGCGCTTTCGCTGTCAAACTTTTGTAATCGAGTAAAATCAAGGTATAGAGCAGAGAGAGTTCTCCCTTCAATCAGCAAAGTTGTCGGCAAGGAGCAAAAAATGCAACATCGTTGAATTCAGGTAGCTACTATGTTAGATGAGTAAACAGTGTGATGAAGTTTCTCTCCTCGTCTCAATAGGTCTTTTACGAAATATATATATATATATATTAGGGTGGTCGTTAAAAAAAAAATTTTTTTGACGGATCCCCAAAAACCACTAGTATTTGATGAGAAACTACAGTGGTTGAAACCTTTGGCCTGATAAATGATGGAAACACGTGCCTCAATGCGATCAAATATAATTTTCGAAGAATTTTACAGTTTTTCGCAGATAACTCATTAAATATTCGATTTTATGAAAAGATGCATATAACCTTTTCTCTGAAGAATTAAATTCTACATAATAAGGATTCTATACATTTTTCTTCTAGAATGCATACTAATCGAGATATTGCTGAAAAATCGATCCTCTTTTTCGTTTATACACATTATATTGACATGCTCATATGAACAGTTATTCTTATTTCACTGTAGTTACACTTTTTATTTCTCTTAATTTAATAAAATATGTTAATTGTACGGTAAACTAAAGATAATTATTCATATAAACATATGAATATAATGTGTATAAACGAAAAAGAGGATCGATTTTTCAGCAATATCTCGATTAGTATGCATTCTAGAAGAAAAATGTATAGAACCTTTATTATGTAGAATTTAATTCTTCAGAGAAAAGGTTATATGCATCTTTTCATAGAATCGAATATTTAATGAGTTATCTGCGAAAAACTGTAAAATTCTTCGAAAATTATATTTGATCGCAATGCGAGGCACGTGTTTCCATCATTTGTCAGGCCACAGGTTTCAACCACTGTAGTTTCTCATCAAATACTAGTATTTTTTAAGGATCCGCCAAAAATTGTTTTTTTAATGACCACCCTAATATATATATATATATTACATGAAAGTTGGGACTCGCGCTCGCTCGTTTGGTTTTCACGTACAGTTTTTATACAGTCGGACTATACAAGTATAGAAACGAGTAGTATAAAGATTGAGGATGGCTCCCAAGTGAAGTACATACGTATATAAGGCATTGCAGTTTAAAGTGTTATACTGTATATATATATATAAATACCATTAGAGCACGCGATTACGTATTTTTTACTCTCTTTCACAAAGCTTATAAAAAAGCCGGAGCTTTCGTTGGAAAGTCGCGTCAAAACTAAGAGCCTAATCAGGCAATGAAGATAATAAGGGAGCTCTTTCAGTCTCAAGACACACTTTTGCTCAGCTTAAATAACGGGAGTCGCAAAAAGCTGCTGGAATTCTCAGTGAAACGTGAAAGATATAAAATAGCTAATTCCTTCGTGTCACATTTCCCAAGTAATAATCTCGTTAAAGCTTAAGCATGGAGAATAAATTTCGACCAAGGATAAATCTTTGGAAGAAGAGGAGGAGAAGAAGCTTAAGAGAATGGGGCTTTGAAATTGTATCGAGGATAGAATTGATTTGACATTTTGCTGTCTTTACTCGCGTACCAAGAAACATAAAACATTCAGCTTATACATTTCCTCGTTCACGCTTCGTGTCCTGGAGAAATTGCATTGGCGCAATAGCTCCGCAGTTGAATCTTTTACCATAATATTGCATAAGTTTGCATTATAGAAAAGATGGCAAATTGCAAATCGATCGAGTATCGAGGGACCGAAGGTAGATTCAGAGTTGCTGGCTCTTGCTAGCCTATAACTGCTTCTCTATTGTATGTTATAGCATGTATATAATAGCATATCTGCCGTTATCGAGGGCAGCCCTTAAAGTTCCACGAGATGTCAGAAAAAGAAAAGGGAAGGGAGAGTGCATGGGTCCATCGTAAAAATATTTTTTAGAAGCTTGGCTGGGCGAGGCGAGGCACGCAACCACGTGGTTAGCGAGTAATGCTATATTTGCTGGAGGGATATATAGAGAATATGAGGGAAAATTTAACAGGAAGGAAACTAGGCTGGGATAGCGAGAAGGGAGAAGTTTCCTTAAGCGTGGGCGTAGTTGGTTTCACATTCTACCAAGTTATTCTCCGCAGGCTTCCCTTCGCAAAATTGCGTCGCCGTAATAGAGAGAGGGGACTACCACCCCAGCCACCTCTACAACTAGGAATCCTGATCCAAGATCCTCCGTCGTTTTACGGGCCGAATCGCGCTTTATTCCCGTTGCTCTCGCGACTTATCGACTTCCAACATCGACACTATCGTCCTTCCTCGCTATCACTCTATATATCTATATATAGTCTTTTAGTTTTATTCTTGGCCACCAAATATATTTAGAGTACTCTATAAATTTCTTCTTGCTCGAAATAATAAACTCTACGAAAAGTATCGTTCATGTTCGTTTATTAGCATTTTCTTTCAATCAATCTAGGAATAAGGTAAAAAGAAAACATGTGACACGAGAATTATAATTGCATTTGTTATAATATAGCGAAAAGGAATTATGTAGCAAGCCTGACACGAAATTTTCCTTTTTTGCAAGAGGAATCGAGGTTTATTCTCGTATATAAAGTTTGTTTTGTGTCGTGCACGAGAGAAACCTGGAATCCTTGTATAGTTTTTTCTTCCGTCCGTAAAAAATAAACTGTGCGAACAAATATGAAAGTAGCAAACGGTTTAAATATTCAGACACCCATCGCCATCTGCTTCTAATCTACGTGAAAACTGTTGGAAAAACATGACAGGAGAAATCTTTGCCTGTGCAAAAGTGAAATAAGAAACATGATAAATCGTGAATTGCCGTCTCTTATCTCTCTACATTTTTATTATTATTCGCGTGAAAAATGTCGAGTATAATCAAATGGGTCGATCTTCGCCCGGGACATCGTGCATATTTCCGTTGGGGGAAAAATCGCCTACAGTTTCCTCCTTCCATTTTCATTTTATTCCCAGCGTCAGAACTGAGAGGCCGAGTCGCCGAGCTTCATAGGTGAAAAACCGTGGAAAACTTTATATTTCGTAGCTAGCGTGAATTCCTATCGCGAAAACTCCGCGGAGATTCCTTCAAGAAATCTCTCCGTTATCAGTCAGCCGTCAAGACGCTCCGCAGATTTTTCTGCAAAAATCTCTTTATAGCTGAATAAAGAATACCTCGTTTTTTCTCTTTGTCAAGCTTTATACAGTCGCTTTTAATTTTCGTTCACTCGATAAATTTACTTTCCAATAATATAGCATGTGTACATATATATTTATATATGTGTAGCAATTTATCAGTGTGTCCCAATTTTTTAAGAATCGACTTGGCAAGAGTCCTGAGGGGTGCTCTCCGCGCGGGGTATAATCGTATAATGGTTATGGGAAATATAAATGAGAGATTAAGGAGGGGGAAGAGGATCGTGCGTGAGGTTAATAGCGGAGTAAGTGTGTTCTTGTCCCCCGCAAGCTCCATCCCTCCCCTATCCCTGAGGAATCAGTAAGGCGATAATAGAATGTAGCCTGGACCGATCCATCAAATCGGCTTTCGCGTTTGGCCGCCATTTTTTGCTACTTAGCGAGGCATTCGCGGTGGACCATACGCTAATGAAAAGAAATGTAACAATGCCTCGACTAGAGCAGCGAGAGATGCAAAAGCAAAAGCCACCAGGTATGCAACACTCGCTCGAATATAAATTGAGAAAAACTTTCAGTTCTATATATACCTATAGCTTTTATGTTCCAGGGAGAAAGAAGGAGATCTAGTGTTTTGCAATTATAGTGAACATCCCTAATTGAAAATTCTACATTCTTAAGAAAGGTCATCTTTATGTCCTCCAAGCTTTATACTTTATTATGTATCCACCTTAATTCCTACATACAGCCGATTTCTTATTTAAATGACTCAACTTGATGATCCTATGTAGCTCGGGAAAAATAAGCAATTTAAACTTTTTATCGCAGATTTTTGTGAATTTTGCAAGAAACTTGGATATAGTTCGGAATCTTCCTTGCTATTCTGGATCATACTTACAAGTTGTAATAAACAAGAGTGGTCTATATTAATAATGTGATAAATTTATCGTGCTCTTTATTACCATCGTGATTTTCCTTTCGTTTTACTACCTCACGAATGGAATTTAATTCGCAATAAAATTTTATTATGCAGTGAGTGGATATTTTTTTGGATTTGCGTGTAATTGAAGGAAACTATAGAGTTTCTTGTGTTGATTGGATGGACTGTATCGATCCAGTTGCGAGACTGCAAAGCCAAGAACGACGTTTTCTTTATGGAGCCTTCGCAGTTGACGAGAACTCATGGAGACAGATGGGTTGCGCGTGCCGTCTGTGAGTACAAGCCACCCAATATCAAACTCACTTAAACACACTATTCCCATTTTCATTCTTTTTTCCTTCGAACAATCTAAAGCCATGCAAGCTTGGACTAAAAAATAACTCCCTTCTATTCGAATGTTTCTCTTCCCGTCTATTCAACCAGTAATCACGTGCACGCCCTCAAAACCACCTTGTTAAAACCACATAACCTATATGTCTCTGAGTTAAGACTAAGGACACGCTTTTATTGTTCGATTTTATAGTTTTGCAAACTTCGATTCAACTTGAAATTTTAATTGCTCAGAAGTTTCATGGATTTTAATAAGTTTTATAGCTTCATAAATTTTGATTAGACTCGTAAGTTCATTAAGTTTGGTAGTTTTCCATAAATTCTCAAGAAGAGACTTATATATAGTTGTATAAAGTTTGATTAATTCTATTCATTCGTACTAATTGCCAGTGCATAGAGAATCCTTTATACATATAGTTTCGACTGTAGAGGCTGATTTCGCCATTATTCAGGCTGCGCGGAAACTGCTCCTCTTATACCTATATATTATATATACATATATATATATATATACCTGCACTTTTTGCATCGTCTCTCGTTTACTCGGGCAGCTTTTCGGATTGATCGTTATGCAGACGACACGACTCTGTACATTTCTTGCGTACTCACGTCTCATAAATTTATATTATACGTTCCGCTGGATTTCAGAAACCCGTGCGAAACGTTTCAGTGTTAGACAGCGATCTTATCCTTATCTGTCGTAATTTTCACACGCGTCTCGGAATAAGAGTTTTGCGCGCTCATTTCACAATCGTTGCGATACGTGGCAAATTTTCCAAAACTATATAAAGTTCGACGAGAAAAAATAAATCGTTGCAATAATCATCGACGATAATATTTAACGAACAACAAATCAATTCATTTTAATAATTTCTTAGAGAGTTTCTTTAAAAAAGAAATAAAAAAAAAAAAAAAAAAATTGGACGGATAATGCAAGGTGCAAGATTGTACCGAGAAGAAATATATAATATATATATAGGTATACCTATATATATGTGGTTGAGAAATTGAAATTTTTGAAATCACGCGCAGACGTATATATATATACAGGTGTCGCGACAAAGAAGCTTAAATCGGTGTAGAAAATTCCGAGATTTGAGAGGTAAGAGCGCGTAGGTGCTGCGTCATCGTAGCTTTATCGTCGTGGCGTCACCATCGTCGCAGCGCGAAAAGCTCGGCTATAAAACGTTTCGCAGAATCGCGCCAAGGAAGGAGAAAAAAATAATGGCTCTTGAGCAACTACCCGTGCGAAACGGCGTATACCTCGTCGAAGCTGGAGTGCCTATTATTCCGCTTGAGCTTCGCTTTGGCTTTTCACGATGAAACAGAAAAGAACCACCGCTTGCATTTTTTTATCCCGCTTCTTTTCAATCCCCCCAAATCTTTTAAATTTTTATTTCTTAAATGTTATAATACTTGCACCTTAAAAAAAAATCATTTATACCGTTGAAAATACGGTAATTCGTGAAGAGAGTCAAAGATTAATTGTTTATCCTAACAGAAAATGGAGTTCTATTCATTCGAATGGTAGAAAAGATAGCGTTGATCAAGTTCTATTTCAATGGGAGAGAAATAAAGTCTCGTGGAAGCGTTTGAACATGTTTCTGGAAGGTCTCGCCATTTCCTGTTACGATCTATGGGTACCCAGGGACTCGACTGACTCTGCCAAACGTATCTTCTCTGACGTGGCCTATTTCTTTTTTTTTTTTTTTTGACGAGGCGGGGGGGGGGAGCACAGGAGGGAGAGGCAAGCGAGGATATCGACGCACGCTCTTATCGGACCCAAGGAAAGATACACTACGGCCAAAATTGGTATTGCCAAACAAAAAGTCGGCCGAGGTAGATAAAATTTGCTCTCCCCAACCGGATCCTATAAGGAAAAGAAGAATCCGTTCGACGGCTTATCAAGATCCAATCCTCGCGCAACTAGATCGCGAACGAGCTATAATGCCTATATTCTTGGGATTGCCTCTGTCCACTCGATTGCCAAATCTCCTTAGCATCTACTTGAATTTTTTCTCTTACTTCTTTTCTCTCTCAAACATCCTTGATTATCACCCTTTTTTATTCTAACACTGATGATCGATTTATCCCTTACAGAGATATATAAAATATATAATTACAATTATATTTTTTTGTTATACCTTCAAGAAAGAAAACTTGTATGTGAATATAATATTTCGGACAATCAACGTGTATCTTTAATTTTATTTAACATATTCTTCCATGGGGGAAACCTTCTCTGTATATGTCGAATAACTTGGTTGATTGTCATGCTTTTATTTAAAAACTTTTTCTAAATTTCGAGGAGATTTTTATCTGCATTTTGCGATAAAATTGTACAGAGTGTATCATGGATTGTTATAAGAGTACGTAGGATGTCCAAGTGGAATCCCCATGGGGCTTGTCCTACCGTGATCACAAATCGCTTCTTCCTTTCCACCTTGGCTGACAAGTCTAATGGTTAATGGATCAACTTTGCCCTCCGAGATACCTTGAATCGTGTCTCAACTGGACAACCTTAAAAGCTTTCCCACGAATTGATGATTACCCCTGATATTATACGACAAGAATGTCAAAAAAATCTCATATTTCACCGAGCTAACATAATTTATTTTTCCTTCTGCTGAAAACTCCGTTCCTTTTAACATCGAAATGATATTGGTCCGTTGATGAAATATCAAATTTCCTCGGCTTTAGATTTTAGTTGACAAGAGGAGTGTTATATGCATAATCCGTTAAAATAATCGTTTTTGTTCGTCCAGTGAATTTTTGAGGCAGTTTGCACGCACAGGGGAGTCCTTTATTTTGAGTGGCCTTAAGTCACGTTCAACCATAGGGACAAGCAACGCGATGACTCCAAGTAGGTAGTCTCCGGAGGTCCGTTGGCAAAAATACCAACCCCTTTTTGCGCATCCCTCCAAGAATTTACCCCATATAACTATCACGCAAATGCTCGCTTCACCTGGCTCTGAAATTGCACTATTTCCAGCTTGAAATTTCTTTTTTTCTCCCTCCTTTTTTCTTCCAGCATAGTCCAGTAGAATATTCCTTAAAAAATTTGCAAATACACCACTGAGCAAAAACAAAACGATTATAAATTCGGATTAAATTGATTTCGTGAAACTTTTAATGGACGAGAGACAGATCGGTATTTGATTAAATTTTGATGAGTTTGTGTACGAGATCGATATATGCAAATATTAAGTATCGGTGAGCTTGATTGAGCATTGCGATTGCGTGTTGAAGACAAAATTAAATGAGCAAACGATTTGCGCAAATTATACAAGGGAATTATATCGGATCTTGGGAGAAAAAAATGGAACGTTAAACCCTATCGTTCGTTTCACTCGGTGGTGGAACGACACCATTCCCGGCTTGAAATTGCTTTTTTTCGCCTATCTCGCGTGAGTTCAAATGATCCCGAACAGATTGGACATAGCTCCATTGAGATCATGCCAAAATAAGTCGAGTATTAAAAAAAAAACTGATCCATTTTACAGAATTTACGAATAAATTTTCTATCGATTTGTCGTAATTGTCGCTAAAAGCTTCCTGAATTTGAAGAATGGCCAAGAGACATCGCGAGTTTATCACTGAGAGATTAAAAACATTTTTGACGAAGGAGAGAAAAATTGCTGTGATATAGGTATATATAAAGAGAGAGTTTTTGTGTGTTTCTCTGTACGTATAACGTGGAACTAACGTTCGAATTGTGTATTTATAAATTTGATAGCCTTATCAATGTTGATTCTAATTATCATTACATTTTCCCTTGACTAATGAAAACCACTTGGTTTAATGGCAAATTAAAAAAAATATAAAATACTCGAGTGTTCGAGTGGAGTAACACAGAGTCAGCTAGCACGCTCCACCTTTAGAGATATGCCTTGCCTACTCCAGTTCTCTTACGTAATAATATCCGGGGTCCTAATACGCGCTAGTGTTTTTCTGGTGAAAATAAAAAAGACGTGCTTGTTCCGAGGTGGGGTAGTCCGTAGTATTAAAGGTCGCACTGTGACTTCCAAAGTGGATAATAAAAGTTGCAGAAGTCTATGGAAAAAGCAGAGGGGAATGAAGGGGGAAAGGAAGAAGCAAATAGAGCCCGAGGCAAGGAAAATGTCAATAAATCATATAAGAAAGGTTTTTGTTTTTCAGCAGTATTTTTCTTGGGAAAAGACAAAGCTTTCCCTGGCAATTACCTCTTTCCTTCTTTCCTCTTCTCAATTGCTCGTAATAAACGTGCTTTTAAATGATTTCTTGTCGCTCGCGCATTTCAGTAAAAACAAATATGGAAGAATGGCAATGTAGCTCGAGGCCTTTTCCGCATCTTGAATGAGAGCGTTGCTTCAGTTTTAAATTTTGTAGAATTATATGCAAACAGATAGGAGACACGAGAGCATGACGCAACCTACGTCGCTTCTAATGTTTTTCCTGAAATATAATTTCGCAACAAATCAGCACACTGCGTGGTCCCATATGCGCTGGTCCTGAACGACCAGAGGGACCAGAATCGTTGTTGGCCACACGGGGCAGCAGTCAGAAATTTAAAATATAAGCTGGGAAAAATGCAGCCTCTCTGGAGAAGAATGTTCAGCTTTGTCCAGACCAGACAACCACAGAACTATGCATCAAAAATATAGCAAAGACTTATTTTTACTCGCCATGCATATACTACACCCTAGCTGCTTCTGCTCCTCCTACAAACTCAATCAGTATTCCTCATTTTACTCTTTTGAATTCACCTAAAGAGCCAAGCTTGATAAATCGCTAGATTCTTCCATATCGATTTTTAGCAGGAAAGGAGGGGATCTCGTAGCTTTTCGGCACATCTCGCGCACTGTACTTTGCAATTTTCATGATAAATCTCCGTTTCTGCGAGATAAATTGCCACTCGACGATTCACCCGTTAAGCTCCACGGGGATCGCATACACGACTGGTCTGTCCTACCGCTCTACAACAAATCGGCGGACGGTGTATTGTTCCAGAGGCAAATCTCCACCGAAGAATACAGAACGGCTTCGTCCAGTGAGATTGAACGAAAATAAGAGATTGACCAAATATTAACGTATAGGAAATGCCACAAGAATTACTTACCGCTGTGTTGGCTCGCTCTCTCTCTCTCTCTCTCTCTCTCTCTCTCTCTCCCCCTCTCTCTCACCACGATGATGCACCACCTTGTTCATTGAAAGTGGAAAAAAGATGAACGTTGTTAATAAAAAAATACAAGTCCAATTGTGTTTCAAAAAAATTACAATAAGCTAAAAATTGGCGAATAAATATAGCAAGATACAAGAAAGAAGTATAATGATGCAAAGTAACAAGGGATAAGTTGTGATCGAATCAAGGTAAATAACGTTTTTCATTTTCGGAAGATCTTTATGAAAATTTGGGTAAAATTAATGGAGGATGAGGGAAATGATGAATAGAAGGATGTACTCTAGAAGAGGACGGCACTAGCCAGTTGTGGTTCGTAACGGTTAAGTTGAGAGGCCAGCATCCCCGTAAGAGATCGTGCTTTACGAGACTGTTTTCATAAGCGGGAGACGACGATATAATTTTCGTGTCCGTTCCCGTGGGAGCCGAGAGGAGAGGAGGTCGTGTTGATATCGACCGGGACTCCGCCCTTTTCACTCTTCTCTCTCTCTCTCTCTCTCTCTCTCTCTCTCTCTCTCTCTCTCTCTCTCTCTCTCTCCATTTATGTTTCACCATAATGGTAAAGACAATACTCGAAAACCTGTCGAAATATTGTCGCACATTATACAAGCGCATTTGCCGGAGAATTCAAGAACTATGTCAAATGTTATTCCTACTTGATATGCTAAAGGAAGAAAATAAATTGCCAAAATTGAAAAAGATTCAGCAGCGTCTTTTTCCATCTCTCGTCACATTTCAATATCTCCAGCACGCGATAAGATGTATCCCGTGGCGCGAGAAAAATAATAAACTTGTTCGGGAAACGACAAAAGACTCGACGCTCTTTCGAATTTATTTATAAATATACATATATATATATATATATATATGTTCTATAGGTTATTCACACGTGAACTTTTGAAGGTAAATAAAGCTAGAATTACAGTTTTATAAAAAGAGAGGAGATAAGGGTTGATTTTGGTACGATTATAGCAGAGAAGCTTGGTGGAACGTGATTTTTTCAATGGAAAGGGTAGGTTGAGGGATCAACAGGCTTTGGCTTGGATCATCCCTTAAATGGATGCTCGGCGTTCGAGCCGAAGAATTCGTCTCGTGGGAGAGGCGATTGGTATAATGAGGAATTCAATGGAGGAAATTAGAGGAGTTCGATTTCGGTGGGATCGATTTTGAAAAATCGAATGAGGTCGGTGGGGGAGGGGGAAGTGGTAGTGAAGTATTGTCGGGCTTCAAGGGTTGATGCGAATGGAGGAGATGGAAGAAGCTCTCGGGGGTGTACTTTGAAGAAGGGGGAGGGGGGAAGGAAGGAAGGAAGGAAGGAAGGAAAGAAGGGGTAGAGCAATGGAGGGATGGGGGAGGGAGTGGAGTATTCTAAGGCTCGCGCGTTGAATCGAGGGTGTAGCGTGGTAAGCGTGGGAGGTGGAGGTGGTAGCGTATTGTCGGATGTCCTGCTGATCGATAACCTAACCTATTAACCCAGTAGCTGAGCGCGCATGCGCTGCTCACGCGTAGGCGTCACGAGTAAACCCGTGACGTCACGGGTCTCCCGGCAGTATCGATTGAAAAATCCGGGATATGTCCCAGGATGTCGCCGACTGTTCCTCGGCAATGTCCGCCTATCTTCGGATTCCCTCGGATCAACCAGATTCTCCTCGTGAGGAGACCAATCAATCTTTTTTCAGTTCCTTCTCTCTCTCTCTCTCACACACACACACACACACACCTAAATAAATGTCCTCTTTTCAATTCGACTCGCCATTCATTTTCTTTACCCTTTTCTCATTAGACTCTCCATCAGATCCTATTACTTATCGTTATCGAGCGAGTATTGCTGCAGGATTTTTATAGAAGAGCATTTTTCTTTAATAATTGCATTTTTTTGTACATTCTATTATATTTATATACATATATATATATATATATATATATATATATATACACATATATTGGCATTGGAAATAAAGCGATATGTAAGCTTTTGAATATTATATTAGTACGGTGTGTGCTGTTTCGAAAACAATATTAATTACTAGATAACGCGCGTTGTTTGTGCTTCGGTCCATCAGCGAGAAATGGCTTAACCAATCTCGCTTGAACATAAAATACGTCATTCCGTTACTCGTTCTGTTTTCCTCTAATAGCCGTTGAACGGCGCAACTCCAATTTCGCTCGGTAAATTTACTCGAGCACGCGGGGGCTTTCGAGAAATACACTGCTGCAGCTTTCTGTCAAAGCTCGGAGAATCCTCTTTCGTATGATTCTTGGGGAATATACTATATATATATAGCTAGTCGATAACGTACTACGCAGCACGTATATAAACATCTTTCGCTTGGCAGAAATGCACGAAGCATCGAAATCCCTCGTGGTTAGCCACTTATTTACTCTGTATATGATGTTTCATTTAATACGCTCGTAAAGAAACCAAATCCAATTTTGCCAGGGACCCATTAGAAGAAATATCAACGCTCTTAAATTACCTCGTTTCGGTCATATATAAATACATACATTTATAGTATGTATAATGCTGTACGATAGAATTTCTGATCAACTTAATAAAAAGTAAAAGATATATGTGTAGTAGAGTTTTTTGAAGAATTAAAATTCAATAGCCATGATGGAAAGTTGTTGAGAGAGACCCTTCGTGCAATCGATTGTCTCTGTCCTTTGCCACGAGACACCATGAATTATGTATGATCAGCCAGTAAACTCCATGACTTGTTTTCGTATGCGATACTGATCCGTTGTTTATGGGCTCTCATATAATTATCGTATAGGAAAGTAACGCAGCACTTTTATTGGTGACGCAATAAGCAACTTGCACTTTGGTTGCTCCGCCTATGTGTATATATATATATACGCGGCGAGTAATTTCATCAACAACCATCGAGCTACAGTCGTGGAACCGTTGTTGAGAGGTTCGAATATCATGGGGTCTTTCTATATGTATAGAAGGTTCGTTATTAACCACCATGGATAAGCTTTCCTGATCTCGAGGTCCCCAATATATATAAACGGGATGATCCATTAATGGAAATTATATCGACCATCTCTCTTAAGAAAACTGTGTGTGCGTGTGTTCTGAATCCATGCCCATGTCATCTATACAATGTCCAACAGAGTTCAAAGCTAATTCCAGTGGAAATCCCAAGAATGTTCCGCTCTTTAGTTGCAGCAGCCTTGAGCTTTCGACCGGAAGTAGAGATTGCTCTACGGTCATTCGGCACTGTTACGTTTTATCTAGACCAGAATAATAAGAGGGAATTTCTCTGATGAAATTTAAGCGCGCACGGCCGCCTCAAACGCACTTATTGTTCTTATTGTCTCATTATCTTATCATATTTTAACGAGCCCGTGGACTCGATTTAACGACCATCGCAATCATAGAAACAAATGCACCGTAATAGCAGCGAGTGTATTTTCGGACGATTGAAATGGTTCGAGGAGTCTCCTGGATGCATGGGCTGCATGTTACACGTCACGTTGAATCTTTCAGATTTTGCAGGTGAACGATTGTGCTGTTAAAAACGGGATTGCTATTCGTGTTTGCACGGACGCTAGGAATTTCCGTGTATCGTTTCTCACGAGTGCTGGAATCGGTGAATTTATTTGGAGACTGCGTAAGTACGACGTGGGCACGCTTGGCTAATTAATTCAATTAAATGGTAATGGAAATGTATGTCGGCGAGGGTGACCACATTGCGGCCATAGACTGGTAATTTTGCATGCTTGAACGTGCGTGCACTATGCCGCGAGAATGCACACACTCGGTAATAATTACTATAACACGCGAGAATCGGGATTGCGCGGAAGAGCTCGCTGATTCGCTAATTCTGCGTGTTTAATGGCACGTATACTTGCCTGCCCCCTGCTCTCCTCCTCCATATACCCCATAAAACTCCCCGATGTGATCATTATTCTCAGATCCCATTAAAAATAACATTGCTATCCCGAGGCAATTCTATCGATCGGAATTATAACCAAACTCTCTCTCTCTCTCTCTCTCTGTATATATATATATATATATGTATAACGATCTATCCAAGGAAATTTTAATATTCCAGCTCGAAATAAGACAAGGAAGAATTTATTCGTGGAAATTGAAACTACGGTTGATCCAAGTAGAGGAAATTTCACTGTAACCGGGAGCTAATGAGTTACGAAGCTTTTTGGTCATCGCCAGGGGGATCTCTATTATCATCCGCGTCCATCCCGAACGAAATTAATTTCCCAGCAATTTCCACGTAACGCGCGTTGGGTCAACCTGTGAAAAGCCAAATTTAACGCAAAGTTTGTCTGGAAAATATATGTGTATATTTTATACACGTATATATATATATATATATATATATATATATATAGGAGAGAGCGAGGATGAATTTTTGTGGAAAAAATTTGGTTAGGGTGGGGAGCAGGCAGAGTGCAATTTCAAGTGGGCGATGAAAGTTATGGGGTCACATTTCTCGGCGAGCGCGTTGCGGGGAAAAACATAACGGTAGGGCAATAATAGAAACGGTTTACGACGCGAGTGGAGATATTTCGGTGGCGCGCAGGCAGAGCCGCAGAAAAGGCAAGGGCGAGCAGAGATGATTCGTCATTGGCCTTGCTAACCGATATAGCTGTGCCTTTTGCCACACGCGATT
The DNA here is from genome assembly GCF_024137725.1 of Prorops nasuta. Taxonomy (NCBI): domain Eukaryota; kingdom Metazoa; phylum Arthropoda; class Insecta; order Hymenoptera; family Bethylidae; genus Prorops; species Prorops nasuta. Next base: position 620 of record NW_027117126.1, on the reverse strand, counting down.
CGGCTAACATGGACTGTCGCAACACTTCGAAGCAATAACGCAGCGCCGGCAGCGACGGCAGCGACGTTTCGGAGCTGCCAAAGCGCACGGACCGCGCACTCTAGGAAGCTGCCTAGTGCCCGAGTGCCGCTTGCCACTCGGCTCGACGACGTGTCGGCTCACCGGCCACGCACGCCACGCAACCCACAGGCCACAGCGCGCGGACAGCTTCTCTACACTGACGTAACGATCCCCGAGTATATTTTCGAACGGTCCGCGTAATGCGATGAGATCCGTTGTAAACACCGCTGCCACACGCTTTTCTGGGAGGGAGAGCTCGTCGCGCTTCTAATTTATTAACCTTCGCTGCGATTTTTCCTTGGCATCCTCTTTGCTATATACATACCGTTTCGAACATTCGGAGCTAATAAGCTCTCTTCAAGGTCTCATGGTCATTGTCGAATGGACTGTATAGTCTTTGTTACTTTTCAAAAAACGGTCCTCGCAATGCACAACAATTACATTCCTCGCGGAGCCAAACTATAATTATTTGTCAATCTTCGATGCGATATCTTGCTATGGCAATCAAAATGTCCAGTGCTAAACTGTTTGGAAGAACCAAAGCTTAGTCTTTCAAGGTC
>NW_027117125.1:0-34809 GCF_024137725.1 Prorops nasuta | reverse complement strand
TTAGGGGGGTCTTGGGGGGGGTATTTAGGGGGGTACTTAAGGTGGTCTTGGGGGAACTTAGGTGGGTACTTGGGGGGATCTTGGTGGGGGGGTACTTAGGGGGGTACTTAGGTGGGTCTTGGGGGGGTACTTAGGGGGGGTACTTAGGGGAGTCTTGAGGGGGGTACTTAGGGGGGTACTTAGTGGGGTCTTGGGGGGTCTTGGGGGGGTACTTATGGTGGTACTTAGGGGGGTCTTGGGGGGGGGGGGTACTTAGGGGGGTACTTAGGGGGGTCTTCGGGGGTCTTGGGGGGGGGGGGGGTACTTAGGTGGTCATGGGGGGGTACTTATGGGGGTCTTGGGGGGGGTTCTTAGGGGGGTACTTAGGGTGGTACTTAGGGGGGTCTTGGGATGGTACTTAGGGGGGTACTTTGGTGGTCTTGGGGGGGGGTACTTAGGGGGGTACTTAGGGGGGGAACTTAAAGGGGGTCTTGGGGCAGTACTTAGGGTGGTACTTAGGGGGGTCTTGGGGGGGTATTTAGGGGGTAATTAGGGTGGTCTGGGGGGGGGGGACTTGGGGGGGTACTTAGGGGGTACTTAGGGTGGTCTGGGGGGGGGACTTGGGTGGGGGTACTTAGGGTGGTCTTGGGGAGTACTGAGGGGGGTACTGAGGGGGATACTTAGGGGGGTCTTTGGGGGGGGTATTTAGGAGGGTACTTAGGGGGGTCTTTGGGGGGGGGGTGGCTTAGGGGGGTATTTTGGTGGGTCTTGGGGGGGTACTTAGGGGGGTACTTAGGGGGGTCTTGGGTGGTTACTTAGGGTGGTACTTAGGGGGGTACTAAGGGTGGTACTTAGTAGGGTCTTGGGGAGGTACTTAGGGGGTTACGTAGGGGGGTCTTGGGGGGGTACTTAGGGGGGTACTTAGGTGGGTCATGGGGGGGGGGGGTACTTAAGGGGGTACTTAGGGGAGTCTTGAGGGGGTACTTAGGGGGGGTACTTAGTGTGGTCTTGAGGGGGTCTTGGGGGGGGTACTTAGGGGAGTACTTAGGGGGTATTGGGGGTGGTACTTAGGGGGGTACTTAGGGGGGTCTTAGGGTGGGACTTGGGGGGGGTACTTAGGGGAGTACTTAGGGGGTTCTTGGGGGGGGGGTACTTAGGGGGGTACTTAGAGGGGTCTTGGGGGGGGACTTGTGGGGGGTAATTAGGGGGGTACTTAGAGGGGTCTTGGGGGGGTACTTGGAGGGGGTACTTAGGGGGTCTTGGGGGGGTACTTAGGGGGGTACTTAGGAGGGTCTTGGGGGGTTCTTAGGGGGGTACTTATGGGGGTACTTAGGGTTGTACTTAGGGTTGTCTTGGGGGGGGTACTTAGGGGGGGTACTTAGGAGGGTCTTGGGGGGGTTATTTAGGGGTGTCTTGGGGGGGTACATAGGGGGGTACATAGGGGGGTCTGGGGGGGGGGACTTAAGGGGGTACTTAGGTGGGTCTTGGGGTGGGACTTGGGGGGGGGGTACTTAGGAGGGTCTTGGGGGGGGTATTTAGTGGTGTCTTGGGGGGGGTACTTAGGGGGGTACTTAGGGTGGTACTTAGTGGGGTCTTGGGGGGTTCTTAGGGGGGTACTTATGGGGGTACTTATGGTTGTACTTAGGGGGGTCTTGGGGGGGTACTTAGGGGGGGTACTTAGGAGGGTCTTGGGGGGGGTTATTTAGGGGTGTCTTGGGGGGGTACTTAGGGGGGTACATAGGGGGGTCTTGGGGGGGGAACTTAAGGGGGTACTTAGGTGGGTCTTAGGGTGGGACTTGGGGGGGGTACTTAGGAGGGTCTTGGGGGGGGGTATTTAGGGGTGTCTTGGGGGGGCACTTAGGGGGGTACTTAGGGGCCTTGGGGGGGGGGGGTACTTAGGGGGGTTCTTAGGGGGGGTACTTAGTGGGGTCTTGTTGTGGAGGGGGGTTGGGGTGGGGATAATTATGGTGGTCTTGGGGGGGTACTTAGGGGGATAATAAGGGGGGTACTTAGGGGGGTACTTAGATGGGTACTTAGGGGGGTCTTGGGGGGGTACTTAGGGGGGTACTTAGGGGGGTCTTGGGGGGGGTCTTAAGGGGGGTACTTAGGTGGGTCTTGGGGTGGGACTTGGGGGGGGTACTTAGGAGGGTCTTGGGGGGGGTATTTAGTGGTGTCTTGGGGGGGTACTTAGGGGGATATTAAGGGGGTACTTAGGGTGGTACTTAAGGGGGGTACTTAGGGTGGTACTTAGGGGGGTACTTAGATGGGTACTTAGGGGGGTCTTGGGGGGGTACTTAGGGGGGTACTTAGGGGGATCTTGGGGGGGGGGGGGGGTACTTAGGTAAGTACTTAGGGGGGCCTTGGGGGGATGGGGACTTGGGGGGGGTGGTACTTAGGGTGGTACTTAGGGGGGCCTTGGGGTTGGGACTTGGGGGGGGGGGTACTTAAGGGGGTACATAGGGGGGTCTTGGGGGGTGGGGACTTTGGTGGGTACTTAGGTGGGTACATAGGGGGGTACTTAGGGGGGTCTTGGGGGGACTTGGGGGGGACTTGGGGGGGGGGGGGTACTTAGGAGGGTCCTTGGGGGGGTACTTATAGGGGTACTTAGGGGGGTCTTGGGGGGGTTCTTGGGGGGGTACTTAGGGTGGTCTTGGGGGGGGGGGGTACTTAGGAGGGTACTTAGAGGGTCTTGGGGGGGTGGGGTACTTAGGGGGGTACTTAGGGGGGTCATGGGGGGGTACTTAGGGGGGTACTTAGGGGAGTCTTGAGGGGGTACTTAGGGGGGTACTTAGTGTGGTCTTGAGGGGGTCTTGGGGGGGGAACTTAGGGGAGTACTTAGGGGGTCTTGGGGGTGGGGGACTTGTGGGGGGTACTTATGGGGGTACTTAGGGGGGTCTTGGGGGTGGTACTTAGGGGGGTACTTAGGGGGGTAGTTAGGGGGGTCTTGGGGGGATACTTAGGGGGGTCTTGGGGGGGTGCTTAGGGGAGTACTTAAGGGGGTCTTTGGGGGGGGGGGGGTACTTTGGGGGGGTACTTAGAGTGGTCTTGGTGTGGGACTTGGGGGGTGGGTACTTAGGGGGGTCTTGGGGGGGGTACTTAGAGGGGTACTTAGGGGGGTCTTGGGGGGGGGGGGTACTTAGGGGGGTCATGGGGGGGTACTTAGGGGATTCTTGATGGGGTACTTAGGGGGGTACTTAGTGTGGTCTTGAGGGGGTCTTGGGGGGTACTTAGGGGAGTACTTAGGGGGTCTTGGGGGTGGGGGACTTGTGGGGGGTACTTAGGGGTACTTAGGGGGGTCTTGGGGGTGGTACTTAGGGGGGTACTTAGGGGGGTAGTTAGTGGGGTCTTGGGGGGATACTTAGGGGGGTCTTGGGGGGGTATTTAGGGGAGTACTTAAGGGGGTTTTGGGGGGGGGGTACTTAGGGGGGTACTTAGAGGGTCTTGGGGGGTACTTAGAGGTGTAATTAGGGGGGTCTGGGGGGGGGGGACTTGGGGAGGGTACTTAGGGAGGTACTGAGGGGGATACTTAGGGGGGTCTTGGGGGGAAACTTAGGGGAGTACTTAGGGGGGTCTTGGGATGGTACTTAGGGGGGTACTTAGGGGGGCCTTGGGGGGGTGGGGTATTTAGGGGGGTACTTAAGGTGGTCTTGGGGGGGGGGGGTACTTAGGGGGGTACTTAGGGGGGGAACTTAAAGGGGGTCTTTGGGGGGGGGGGGGTTACTTATGGAGGTCTTGGGGGGGTACTTAGGGGGGTACTTAGGGGGTCTTGGGGGTGGTACTTAGGGGGGTACTTAGGGGGGTAGTTAGGGGGGTTTTGGGGGGAAACTTAGGTGGGTCTTGGGGGGGTACTTAGGGGAGTACTTAAGGGGGTCTTTGGGGGGGGGGTACTTAGCGGGGTACTTAGGGGCCTTGGGAGGGGGGGGTACTTAGGGGGGTACTTAGTGGGGTCTTGTTATGGAGGGGGGGTTGGGGTGGGGGTACTTATGGTGGTCTTGGGGGGGGTACTTAGGGGGATATTAAGGGGGTACTTAGGGTGGTACTTAGGGTGTTACTTAGGGGGGGTACTTAGATGGGTACTTAGGGGGGTCTTGGGGGGGTACTTAGGGGGGTACTTAGTGGGTTCTTGGGGGGGGGGTACTTAGGTAAGTACTTAGGGGGGCCTTGGGGGATGGGGACTTGGGGGGGGTGGTACTTAGGGGGGCCTTGGGGTTGGGACTTGGGGGGGGGGAGTACTTAAGGGGGTACTTAGGGGGGTCTTGGGGGGGGGGGACTTGGGTGGGTACATAGGGGGGTACTTAGTGGGGTCTTGGGGGGGTACTTAGGGGGGGTACTTAGGGGAGTCTTGAGGGGTTACTTAGGGGGGTACTTAGGGGGGTCTTGGGGGGGTCTTGGGGGGGGTACTTAGGGGAGTACCTAGGGGGGTCTTAGGGGGACATGGGGGGGTACTTAGGGGGTGTTGAGGGGTACTTAGGGGGGTCTGGGGGGGGGTTCTTAGGGAAGTACTTAGGGTGGTACTTAGGGGGGTCTTGGGATGGTACTTAGGGGGGGTACTTAGGGGGGTCTTGGGGGGGGGTATTTAGGGGGGGTACTTAAGGTGGTCTTGGGGGAACTTAGGTGGGTACTTGGGGGGATCTTGGTGGGGGGTACTTAGGGGGGTACTTAGGTGGGTCTTGGGGGGGTACTTAGGGGGGTACTTAGGGGAGTCTTGAGGGGGGTACTTAGGGGGGTACTTAGTGGGGTCTTGGGGGGTCTTGGGGGGGTACTTATGGTGGTACTTAGGGGGGTCTTGGGGGGGGGGTACTTAGGGGGGTACTTAGGGGGGTCTTCGGGGGTCTTGGGGGGGGGGGGGTACTTAGGTGGTCATGGGGGGGTACTTATGGGGGTCTTGGGGGGGGGGTTCTTAGGGGGGTATTTAGGGTGGTACTTAGGGGGGTCTTGGGATGGTACTTAGGGGGGTACTTTGGTGGTCTTGGGGGGGGGGGTACTTAGGGGGGGAACTTAAAGGGGGTCCTTGGGGCAGTACTTAGGGTGGTACTTAGGGGGGTCTTGGGGGGGTATTTAGGGGGTAATTAGGGTGGTCTGGGGGGGGGGGGGACTTGGGGGGGTACTTAGGGGGTACTTAGGGTGGTCTGGGGGGGGGACTTGGGTGGGGGGTACTTAGGGTGGTCTTGGGGAGTACTGAGGGGGGTACTGAGGGGGATACTTAGGGGGGTCTTTGGTGGGGGTATTTAGGAGGGGTACTTAGGGGGGTCTTTGGGGGGGGGGTGGCTTAGGGGGGTATTTTGGTGGGTCTTGGGGGGGTACTTAGGGGGGTACTTAGGGGGGGTACTTAGGTGGGTCATGGGGGGGGTACTTAGGGGGGGTACTTAGGGGAGTCTTGAGGGGGGTACTTAGGGGGGTACTTAGTGTGGTCTTGAGGGGGTCTTGGGGGGGGTACTTAGGGGGAGTACTTAGGGGGTCTTGGTGGTGGGGGACTTGTGGGGGGTACTTAGGGGGGTACTTAGGGGGGTCTTGGGGGTGGTACTTAGGGGGGTATTTAGGGGGGTAGTTAGGGGGGTTTTGGGGGGATACTTAGGTGGGTCTTGGGGGGGTACTTAGGGGAGTACTTAAGGGGGTCTTTGGGGGGGGGGGGGTACTTAGGGGGGTACTTAGAGGGGTCTTGGTGTGGGACTTGGGGGGGTGGTACTTAGGGAGGTCTTGGGGGGGTACTTAGGGGGTACTTAGGGGGGTACTTAGGGGGCTTGGGGGTGTTACTTAGGGGGGTACTTAGGGGGGTAGTTAGGGGGGTTTTGGGGGGATACTTAGGTGGGTCTTGGGGGGGTACTTAGGGGAGTACTTAAGGGGGTCTTTGGGGGGGGGGTACTTAGGGGGGTACTTAGGGGCCTTGGGAGGGGGGGGGTACTTAGTGGGGTCTTGTTATGGAGGGGGGTTGGGGTGGGGGTACTTATGGTGGTCTTGGGGGGGCACTTAGGGGGATATTAAGGGGGTACTTAGGGTGGTACTTAGAATGGTACTTAGGGGGGTACTTAGATGGGTACTTAGGGGGGTCTTGGGGGGGTACTTAGGGGGGTACTTAGGGGGTTCTTGGGGGGGGGGGGGTACTTAGGTAAGTACTTAGGGGGGCCTTGGGGGATGGGGACTTGGGGGGGGTGGTACTTAGGGTGGTACTTAGGGGGGCCTTGGGGTTGGGACTTGGGGGGGGGTACTTAAGGGGGTACTTAGGGGGGTCTTGGGGGGGGGGACTTGGGTGGGTACTTAGGTGGGTACATAGGGGGGTACTTAGGGGGGTCTTGGGGGGGTCTTGGGGGGGGAACTTAGGGGGGTACTTAGGGGAGTCTTGAGGGGGGTACTTAGGGGGGTACTTAGGGGGGTCTTGGGGGGGTCTTGGGGGGGTACTTATGGGAGTACCTAGGGGGACTTAGGGGGTCATGGGGGGGTACTTAGGGGGTGTTGGGGGGGGTACTTAGGGTGGTACTTAGGGGGGGCTTGGGATGGTACTTAGGGGGGGTACTTAGGGGGGTCTTGGGGGGGGGGGGTATTTAGGGGGGTACTTAAGGTGGTCTTGGGGGAACTTAGGTGGGTACTTGGGGGATCTTCGGGGGGGTACTTAGGGGGGTACTTAGGTGGGTCTTGGGGGGGTACTTAGGGGGGTCTTGGGGGGGTACTTAGGGGGGTACTTAGGGGAGTCTTGAGGGGTTACTTAGGGGGGTACTTAGGGGGGTCTTGGGGGGGTCTTGGGGGGGTACTTAGGGGAGTACCTAGGGGGGTCTTAGGGGGACATGGGGGGGGTACTTAGGGGGGTGTTGAGGGGTACTTAGGGGGGTCTGGGGGGGGTTCTTAGGGAAGTACTTAGGGTGGTACTTAGGGGGGTCTTGGGATGGTACTTAGGGGGGTACTTAGGGGGGTCTTGGGGGGGGTATTTAGGGGGGTACTTAAGGTGGTCTTGGGGGAACTTAGGTGGGTACTTGGGGGGATCTTGGTGGGGGGTACTTAGGGGGGGTACTTAGGTGGGTCTTGGGGGGGTACTTAGGGGGGTACTTAGGGGAGTCTTGAGGGGGTACTTAGGGGGGTACTTAGTGGGGTCTTGGGGGGTCTTGGGGGGGTACTTATGGTGGTACTTAGGGGGGTCTTGGGGGGGGGTACTTAGGGGGGGTACTTAGGGGGGTCTTCGGGGGTCTTGGGGGGGGGGGGTACTTAGGTGGTCATGGGGGGGTACTTATGGGGGTCTTGGGGGGGGTTCTTAGGGGGGTACTTAGGGTGGTACTTAGGGGGGTCTTGGGATGGTACTTAGGGGGGTACTTTGGTGGTCTTGGGGGGGGGGTACTTAGGGGGGGAACTTAAAGGGGGTCTTGGGGCAGTACTTAGGGTGGTACTTAGGGGGGTCTTGGGGGGGTATTTAGGGGGGTAATTAGGGTGGTCTGGGGGGGGGGGACTTGGGGGGGGTACTTAGGGGGTACTTAGGGTGGTCTGGGGGGGGGACTTGGGTGGGGGGGTACTTAGGGTGGTCTTGGGGAGTACTGAGGGGGGTACTGAGGGGGATACTTAGGGGGGTCTTTGGGGGGGGTATTTAGGAGGGTACTTAGGGGGGTCTTTGGGGGGGGGGTGGCTTAGGGGGGTATTTTGGTGGGTCTTGGGGGGGTACTTAGGGGGGTACTTAGGGGGGTCTTGGGTGGTTACTTAGGGTGGTACTTAGGGGGGTACTAAGGGTTGTACTTAGTAGGGTCTTGGGGAGGTACTTAGGGGGTTACTTAGGGGGGTCTTGGGGGGGTACTTAGGGGGGTACTTAGGGGGGTACTTAGGTGGGTCATGGGGGGGGTACTTAGGGGGGTACTTAGGGGAGTCTTGAGGGGGTACTTAGGGGGGTACTTAGTGTGGTCTTGAGGGGGTCTTGGGGGGGTAATTAGGGGAGTACTTAGGGGTCTTGGTGGTGGGGGACTTGTGGGGGGTACTTAGGGGGGTACTTAGGGGGGTCTTGGGGGTGGTACTTAGGGGGGTATTTAGGGGGGTAGTTAGGGGGGTTTTGGGGGGATACTTAGGTGGGTCTTGGGGGGGTACTTAGGGGAGTACTTAAGGGGGGTCTTTGGGGGGGGGGGTACTTAGGGGGGTACTTAGAGGGTTCTTGGTGTGGGACTTGGGGGGGGTGGTACTTAGGGAGGTCTTGGGGGGGTACTTAGGGGGTACTTAGGGGGGTACTTAGGGGGCTTGGGGGTGTTACTTAGGGGGGTACTTAGGGGGGTAGTTAGGGGGGTTTTGGGGGGATACTTAGGTGGGTCTTGGGGGGGTACTTAGGGGAGTACTTAAGGGGGTCTTTGGGGGGGGGTACTTAGGGGGGTACTTAGGGGCCTTGGGAGGGGGGGTACTTAGTGGGGTCTTGTTATGGAGGGGGGTTGGGGGTGGGGGTACTTATGGTGGTCTTGGGGGGGCACTTAGGGGGATATTAAGGGGGTACTTAGGGTGGTACTTAGAATGGTACTTAGGGGGGTACTTAGATGGGTACTTAGGGGGGTCTTGGGGGGGTACTTAGGGGGGTACTTAGGGGGTTCTTGGGGGGGGGGGGGTACTTAGGTAAGTACTTAGGGGGGCCTTGGGGGATGGGGACTTGGGGGGGGTGGTACTTAGGGTGGTACTTAGGGGGGCCTTGGGGTTGGGACTTGGGGGGGGGTACTTAAGGGGGTACTTAGGGGGGTCTTGGGGGGGGGGACTTGGGTGGGTACTTAGGTGGGTACATAGGGGGGTACTTAGGGGGGTCTTGGGGGGGGTCTTGGGGGGGAACTTAGGGGGGTACTTAGGGGAGTCTTGAGGGGGTACTTAGGGGGGTACTTAGGGGGGTCTTGGGGGGGTCTTGGGGGGGTACTTATGGGAGTACCTAGGGGGGACTTAGGGGGTCATGGGGGGGGTACTTAGGGGGTGTTGGGGGGGGGTACTTAGGGTGGTACTTAGGGGGGGCTTGGGATGGTACTTAGGGGGGTACTTAGGGGGGTCTTGGGGGGGGGGGGTATTTAGGGGGGTACTTAAGGTGGTCTTGGGGGATCTTAGGTGGGTACTTGGGGGGATCTTCGGGGGGGTACTTAGGGGGGTACTTAGGTGGGTCTTGGGGGGGTACTTAGGGGGGTACTTAGGGGAGTCTTGAGGGGGGTACTTAGGGGGGTACTTAGGGGGGTACTTAGGGGGGTCTTCGGGGGTCTTGGGGGGGGGGGGTACTTAGGTGGTCATGGGGGGGTACTTATGGGGGTCTTGGGGGGGGTTCTTAGGGGGGTACTTAGGGTGGTACTTAGGGGGGTCTTGGGATGGTACTTAGGGGGGTCTTGGGATGGTACTAAAGGGGGTCTTAGGGGGGTTCTTAGGGGGGTACATAGGGTGGTCTTGGGAGGGTTCTTAGAGGGGTACATAGGGCGGTCTTGGGGTGGGGGTTACTTAGGGGGGTACTTAGGGTGGTACTTAGGGGGGTCTTGGGATGGTACTTAGGGGGGGTACTTTGGTGGTCTTGGGGGGGGGGGGACTTAGGGGGGTACTTAGGGGGGGTACTTAGGGGGGGAACTTAAAGGGGGTCTTGGGGCAGTACTCAGGGTGGTACTTAGGGGGGTCTTGGGGGGGTATTTAGGGGGTAATTAGGGTGGCCTGGGGGGGGGACTTGGGGGGGTACTTAGGGTGTACTTAGGGTGGTCTGGGGGGAGGACTTGGGGGGGGGGGGTACTTAGGGTGGTCTTGGGGAGTACTGAGGGGGGTACTGAGGGGGATACTTAGGGGGGTCTTTGGGGGGGGGGGTGGCTTAGGGGGGTATTATGGTGGGTCTTGGGGGGGTACTTAGGGGGGTACTTAGGGGGGTCTTGGGTGGTTACTTAGGGTGGTACTTAGGGGGGTACTAAGGGTGGTACTTAGTAGGGTCTTGGGGAGGTACTCAGGGGGGGTACTTAGGGGGGTCTTGGGGGGTACTTAGGGGGGTACTTAGGTGGGTCATGGGGGGGGGGGGTACTTAAGGGGGGTACTTAGGGGAGTCTTGAGGGGGTACTTAGGGGGGGTACTTAGTGTGGTCTTGAGGGGGTCTTGGGGGGGTACTTAGGGGAGTACTTAGGGGGTATTGGGGGCGGGGGACTTGTGGGGGGTACTTAGGGGGGTACTTAGGGGGGTCTTGGGGGTGGTACTTAGGGGGGGTACTTAGGGGGGTAGTTAGGGGGGTACTTAGTGGGGTACTTATGGGGGTACTAAGGGGGGTCTTAGGGGGGTTCTTAGGGGGGTTCATAGGGGGGTCTTGGGAGGGTTCTTAGAGGGGTACATAGGGCGGTCTTGGGGGGGGGGGTACTTAGGGGGGTACTTAGGGGGGGAACTTAAAGGGGGTCTTTGGGGGGGGGGGGGTACCTAGGGGGGTACTTGGAGGGGTCTTGGTGTGGGACTTGGGGGGGGGGGTACTTAGGGAGGTCCTGGGGGGGTACTTAGGGGGTACTTAGGGGGGTACTTAGGGGGTCTTGGGGGTGGTACTTAGGGGGGTACTTAGGGGGGTAGTTAGGGGGGTTTTTGGGGGGGTACTTAGGGGGGTACTTAGGGGAGTCTTGAGGGGGGTACTTAGGGGGGTACTTATGGGGGTCTTGGGGGGGTCTTGGGGGGGGTACTTAGGGGAGTACCTAGGGGGGTCTTAGGGGGTCATGGGGGGGTACTTAGGGGGTGTTGGGGGGGTACTTAGGGGGGTCTGGGGGGGGTTCTTAGGGGGGTACTTAGGGTGGTACTTAGGGGGGTCTTGGGATGGTACTTAGGGGGGTACTTAGGGGGGTCTTGGGGGGGGTATTTAGGGGGGTACTTAAGGCGGTCTTGGGAGAACTTAGGTGGGTACTTGGGGGGATCTTGGGGGGGGGGGGGGTACTTAGGGGGGTACTTAGGTGGGTCTTGGGGGGTTACTTAGGGGGGTACTTAGGGGAGTCTTGAGGGGGGTACTTAGGGGGGTACTTAGTGGGGTCTTGGGGGGTCTTGGGGGGGTACTTATGGTGGTACTTAGGGGGGCCTTGGGGGGGGGGTACTTAGGGGGGTACTTAGGGGGGTCTTCGGGGGTCTTGGGGGGGGGGGTACTTAGGTGGTCATGGGGGGGTACTTATGGGGGTCTTGGGGGGGGTTCTTAGGGGGGGTACTTAGGGTGGTACTTAGGGGGGTCTTGGGATGGTACTTAGGGGGGTACTTTGGTGGTCTTGGGGGGGGGGGGGTACTTAGGGGGGGTACTTAGGGGGGGAACTTAAAGGGGGTCTTGGGGCAGTACTTAGGGTGGTACTTAAGGGGGTCTTGGGGGGGTATTTAGGGGGTAATTAGGGTGGTCTGGGGGGGGGGGGGACTTGGGGGGGTACTTAGGGGGTACTTAGGGTGGTCTGGGGGGGGACTTGGGTGGGGGTACTTAGTGTGGTCTTGGGGAGTACTAAGGGGGGGTACTGAGGGGGATACTTAGGGGGGTCTTTGGGGGGGGTATTTAGGAGGGTACTTAGGGTGGTCTTTGGGGGGGGGGAGGCTTAGGGGGGTATTTTGGTGGGTCTTGGGGGGGTACTTAGGGGGGTACTTAGGGGGGTCTTGGGTGGTTACTTAGGGTGGTACTTAGGGGGGTACTAAGGGTGGTACTTAGTAGGGTCTTGGAGAGGTACTTAGGGGGGTACTTAGGGGAGTCTTGAGGGGGTACTTAGGGGGGTACTTAGGGGGGTCTTGGGGGTGGTACTTAGGGGGGTACTTAGGGGGGTGGTTAGGGGGGTTTTGGGGGGATACTTAGGTGGGTCTTGGGGGGGTACTTAGGGGGGTACTTAGGGGAGTCTTGAGGGGGTACTTAGGGGGGTACTTAGGGGGGTCTTGGGGGTGGTACTTAGGGGGGTAGTTAGGGGGGTTTTGGGGGGATACTTAGGTGGGTCTTGGGGGGGTACTTAGGGGAGTACTTAAGGGGGTCTTTGGGGGGGGGGGGGGTACTTAGGGGGGGTACTTAGAGGGATCTTGGTGTGGGACTTGGGGGGGGGGGGTACTTAGGGAGGTCTTGGGGGGGTACTTAGGGGGTACTTAGGGGGGTACTTAGGGGGTCTTGGGGGGTGGTACTTAGGGGGGTACTTAGGGGGGTAGTTAGTGGGGTCTTGGGGGGATACTTAGGGGGGACTTGGGGGGGGGGGTACTTAGGGAGGTCTTGGGGGGGTACTTAGGGGGTACTTAGGGGGGTACTTAGGGGGACTTGGGTGGGGGTACTTAGTGTGGTCTTGGGGAGTACTAAGGGGGGTACTGAGGGGGATACTTAGGGGGGTCTTTGGGGGGGGTATTTAGGAGGGTACTTAGGGTGGTCTTTGGGGGGGGGGAGGCTTAGGGGGGTATTTTGGTGGGTCTTGGGGGGGGTACTTAGGGGGGTACTTAGGGGGGGTCTTGGGTGGTTACTTAGGGTGGTACTTAGGGGGGTACTAAGGGTGGTACCTAGGAGGTACTTAGGGGGGTACTTAGGGGAGTCTTGAGGGGGTACTTAGGGGGGTACTTAGGGGGGTCTTGGGGGTGGTACTTAGGGGGGTACTTAGGGGGGTAGTTAGGGGGGTTTTGGGGGGATACTTAGGTGGGTCTTGGGGGGGTACTTAGGGGGGGTACTTAGGGGAGTCTTGAGGGGGTACTTAGGGGGGTACTTAGGGGGGTTCTTAGGGGGGTACATAGGGGGGTCTTGGGAGGGGTTCTTAGGGGGGGTACATAGGGCGGTCTTGGGGGGGGGGGAACTTATGGGGGTACTAAGGGGGTCTTGGGGTGGGACTTGGGGGGGGGTACTTAAGGGGGTATTTAGGTGGGTACTTAGTGTTGCACTTAGGGGGGTCTTGGGGGGGTACTAAGGGGGGGTACTTAGGTGAGTACTTAGGGGGTCTTGGGGGGGGGGTACTTAGGGCGGTACTTATGGTGGTACTTAGGGTGTAATTGGGGGGGGTCTTGGGGTGGGGGGACTTGTGGGTGGTACTTAGGGTGGTACTTAGGTGGGTCTTGGGGGGTACTTAGGGGGGGTACTTAGGTGGTCTTGGGGGGGTACTTATAGGGGTACTTAGGGGGGTCTGGGGGGGACTTGGGGAGGGTACTTAGGGGGGTACTTAGGGGGTCTTGGGGGGTACTTAGAGGGGTAATTAGGGGGGTTTGGGGGGGGGACTTGGGGAGGGTACTTAGGGAGGTACTGAGGGGGATACTTAGGGGGGGTCTTGGGGGAAACTTAGGGTTGTACTTAGGGGGGTCTTGGGATGGTACTTAGGGGGTACTTAGGGGGGTACTTAGGGGGGTCTTGGGGGGGTCTTGGGGGGGTACTTAGGGGAGTACCTAGGGGGATCTTAGGGGGTCATGGGGGGTACTTAGGGGGTGTTGGGGGGGTACTTAGGGGGGTCTGGGGGGGTTCTTAGGGGGGTACTTAGGGTGGTACTTAGGGGGGTCTTGGGATGGTACTTAGGGGGGGTACTTAGGGGGACTTGGGGTGGGGGTATTTAGGGAGGTACTTAAGGTGGTCTTGGGGGAACTTAGGTGGGTACTTGGGGGGATCTTGGGGGGGGGGTACTTAGGGGGGTACTTAGGTGGGTCTTGGGGGGGTACTTAGGGGGGTACTTAGTGGGGTCTTGGGGGGGTCTTGGGGGGTACTTATGGTGGTACTTAGGGTGGTCTTGGGGGGGGGGGTACTTAGGGGGGTACTTAGGGGGGTCTTCGGGGGGTCTTGGGGGGGGGGTACTTAGGTGGTCATGGGGGGGTACTTATGGGGGTCTTGGGGGGGGTTCTTAGGGGGGTACTTAGGGTGGTACTTAGGGGGGTCTTGGGATGGTACTTAGGGGGGTACTTTGGGGGTCTTGGGGGGGGGGGTACTTAGGGGGGTTCTTAGGGGGGTACTAGGGGGGTCTTGGGGGGGGGGTCTAGGGGGGTACATAGGGTGGTCTTGTGGGGGGGAACTTAGGGGGGTACTTAGGCGGGTACTAAGGGGGGTCTTAGGTGGGTTCTTAGGGGGGTACATAGGGGGGTCTTGGGGTTGGGACTTGGGGGGGGGGTACTTAGGGGGGTACTTAGGAGGTCTTGGGGGGGGGGGTGCTTAGGGGGGTACTTAGGGTGGTCTTGGGGGGGGGTACTTAGGGGGGTACTTAGTGGGGTCTTGTGGGGGGGGGGTTGGGGTGGGGGTACTTAAGGTGGTCTTGGGGGGGGGGTATTTAGGGGTGTCTTGGGGGGGTACTTAGGGGGGTACTTAGGGGCCTTGGGGGGGGGGGGTACTTAGGGGGGGGTACTTAGGGGCCTTGGGTGGGGTACTTAGGGGGGGTACTTTGGGGCCTTGGGGGGGGGGGGTACTTAGGGGGGTACTTAGTGGGGTCTTGTTGTGGAGGGGGGTTGGGGTGGGGATACTTATGGTGGTCTTGGGGGGGTACTTAGGGGGATAATAAGGGGGTACTTAGGGTGGTACTTAGGGGGGTACTTAGATGGGTACTTAGGGGGGTCTTGGGGGGGTACTTAGGGGGGTACTTAGGGGGGTCTTGGGGGGGGGTACTTAGGTAAGTACTTAGGTGGGGCCTTGGGGGATGGGGACTTGGGGGGGTGGTACTTAGTGTGGTACTTAGGGGGGCCTTGGGGTTGGGACTTGGGGGGGTGGTACTTAAGGGGGTACTTAGGGGGGTCTTGGGGGGGGGACTTGGGTGGGTACTTAGGTGGGTACATGGGGGGGTACTTAGTGGGTCTTGGGGGGGGACTTGGGGGGGACTTGGGGGGGGGGTACTTAGGGGGTACTTAGGGGTGTCTTAGGGCGGTACTTAGTGGGTCTTGGGGATGGTACTTAGGGGGGTACTTAGGGGGGTCTTGGGGGGGGGGGGTACTTAGGAAGGTACTTAGGGGGGTACTTAGGGGAGTCTTGAGGAGGTACTTAGGGGGGTACTTAGTGTGGTCTTGAGGGGGTCTTGGGGGGTACTTAGGGGGGTACTTAGGGGGGTCTTGGGGGTGGTACTTAGGGGGGTACTTAGGGGGGTAGTTAGTGGGGTCTTGGGGGATACTTAGGGGGGTCTTGGGGGGGTACTAAGGGGAGTACTTAAGGGGGTCTTTGGGGGGGGTTACAGGGGGGGTACTTAGAGGGGTCTTGGTGTGGGACTTGGGTGGGATACTTAGGGGGGTACTTAGGGTGGTCTTGGTGGTGTACTTAGGGGGGTACTTAGGGGAGTCTTGAGGGGGTACTTAGGGGGGTTTTGGGGGGATACTTAGGTGGGTCTTGGGGGGGTACTTAGGGGAGTACTTAAGGGGGTCTTTGGGGGGGGGGGGGTACTTAGGGGGGTACTTAGAGGGATCTTGGTGTGGGACTTGGGGGGGGGGGTACTTAGGGAGGTCTTGGGGGGGTACTTAGGGGGTACTTAGGGGGGTACTTAGGGGGTCTTGGGGGTGGTACTTAGGGGGGTAATTAGGGGGATAGTTAGGGGGGTTTTGGGGGGATACTTAGGTGGGTCTTGGGGGGGTACTTAGGGGAGTACTTAAGGGGGTCTTTGGGGGGGGGGGGTACTTAGGGGGGGTACTTAGTGGTGTCTTGTTATGGAGGGGGGTTGGGGTGGGGGTACTTATGGTGGTCTTGGGGGGGCACTTAGGGGGATATTAAGGGGGTACTTAGGGTGGTACTTAGGGTGGTACTTAGGGGGGTACTTAGATGGGTACATAGGGGGGTCTTGGGGGGGGTACTTAGGGGGGTACTTAGGGGGTTCTTGGGGGGGGGGGTACTTAGGTAAGTTCTTAGGGGGGCCTTGGGGGATGGGGACTTGGGGGGGGTGATACTTAGGGTGGTACTTAGGGGGGCCTTGGGGTTGGGACTTGGGGGGGGGTACTTAAGGGGGTACTTAGGGGGGTCTTGGGGGGGGGGACTTGGGGGGGGGGACTTGGGTGGGTACTTAGGTGGGTACATAGGGGGGGTACTTAGGGGGGTCTTGGGGGGGTCTTGGGGGGGTACTTAGGGGGGGTACTTAGGGGAGTCTTGAGGGGGGTACTTAGGGGGGTACTTAGGGGGGTCTTGGGGGGGTCTTGTGGGGGTACTTAGGGGAGTACCTAGGGGGGTCTTAGGGGGTCATGGGGGGGTACTTAGGGGGTGTTGGGGGGGTACTTAGGGTGGTACTTAGGGGAGTTTTGAGGGGGTACTTAGGGGGGTACTTAGTGGGGTCTTGGGGGGTCTTGGGGGGGTACTTATGGGGGTACTTAGAGGGGGTCTTGGGGGGGGGGGGTACTTAGGGGGGTACTTAGGGGGGTCTTCTGCGGTCTGGGGGGGGGGTACTTAGGTGGTCATGGGGGGGTACTTATGGGGGTCTTGGGGGGGGTCCTTAGGGGGGTACTTAGGGTGGTACTTAGGGGGGTCTTGGGATGGTACTTAGGGGGGTACTTTGGTGGTCTTGGGGGGGGGGGTACTTAGGGGGGTACTTAGGGGGGTACTTAGGGGGGAACTTAAAGGGGGTCTTGGGTCAGTACTTAGGGTGGTACTTAGGGGGGTCTTGGGGGGGTATTTAGGGGGTAATTAGGGTGGCCTGGGGGGGGACTTGGGGGGGTACTTAGGGGGTACTTGGGGTGGTCTGGGGGGGGGACTTGGGGGGGGGGGTACTTAGGGTGGTCTTGGGGAGTACTGAGGGGGGTACTGAGGGGGATACTTAGGGGGGTCTTTGGGGGGTCTTGGGGGGGTCTTGGGGGGGTACTTAGGGGAGTACCTAGGGGGTTCTTAGGGGGTCATGGGGGGTACTTAGGGGGTGTTGGGGGGGTACTTAGGGGGGTCTGGGGGGGTTCTTAGGGGGGTACTTAGGGTGGTACTTAGGGGGGTCTTGGGATGGTACTTAGGGGGGTACTTAGGGGGACTTGGGGTGGGGGTATTTAGGGAGGTACTTAAGGTGGTCTTGGGGGAACTTAGGTGGGTACTTGGGGGGATCTTGGGGGGGGGGTACTTAGGGGGGTACTTAGGTGGGTCTTGGGGGGGTACTTAGGGGGGGTACTTAGTGGGGTCTTGGGGGGGTCTTGGGGGGGTACTTATGGTGGTACTTAGGGTGGTCTTGGGGGGGGGGGTACTTAGGGGGGTACTTAGGGGGGTCTTCGGGGGTCTTGGGGGGGGGGGTACTTAGGTGGTCATGGGGGGGGTACTTATGGGGGTCTTGGGGGGGGTTCTTAGGGGGGTACTTAGGGTGGTACTTAGGGGGGTCTTGGGATGGTACTTAGGGGGGTACTTTGGGGGTCTTGGGGGGGGGGGTACTTAGGGGGGTTCTTAGGGGGGTACTAAGGGGGGTCTTGGGGGGGGGGTCTAGGGGGGTACATAGGGTGGTCTTGTGGGGGGGAACTTAGGGGGGTACTTAGGCGGGTACTAAGGGGGGTCTTAGGTGGGTTCTTAGGGGGGTACATAGGGGGGTCTTGGGGTTGGGACTTGGGGGGGGGGGGTACTTAGGGGGGTACTTAGGAGGTCTTGGGGGGGGGGTGCTTAGGGGGGTACTTAGGGTGGTCTTGGGGGGGGGTACTTAGGGGGGTACTTAGTGGGGTCTTGTGGGGGGGGGGTTGGAGTGGGGGTACTTAAGGTGGTCTTGGGGGGGGGGTATTTAGGGGTGTCTTGGGGGGGTACTTAGG
The DNA here is from genome assembly GCF_024137725.1 of Prorops nasuta. Classification (NCBI taxonomy): domain Eukaryota; kingdom Metazoa; phylum Arthropoda; class Insecta; order Hymenoptera; family Bethylidae; genus Prorops; species Prorops nasuta. The sequence continues at coordinate 17,280 of NW_027117125.1, read as the reverse complement.
GGGGTACTTAGGGGCCTTGGGGGGGGGGGGGGTACTTAGGGGGGTACTTAGGGGCCTTGGGTGGGGTACTTAGGGGGGTACTTTGGGGCCTTGGGGGGGGGGTACTTAGGGGGGTACTTAGTGGGGTCTTGTTGTGGAGGGGGGTTGGGGTGGGGATACTTATGGTGGTCTTGGGGGGGTACTTAGGGGGATAATAAGGGGGTACTTAGGGTGGTACTTAGGGGGGTACTTAGATGGGTACTTAGGGGGGTCTTGGGGGGGGTACTTAGGGGGGTACTTAGGGGGGTCTTGGGGGGGGGGTACTTAGGTAAGTACTTAGGTGGGCCTTGGGGGATGGGGACTTGGGGGGGGTGGTACTTAGTGTGGTACTTAGGGGGGCCTTGGGGTTGGGACTTGGGGGGGTGGTACTTAAGGGGGTACTTAGGGGGGTCTTGGGGGGGGGGACTTGGGTGGGTACTTAGGTGGGTACATGGGGGGGTACTTAGTGGGTCTTGGGGGGGACTTGGGGGGGACTTGGGGGGGGGGGGTACTTAGGGGGGTACTTAGGGGTGTCTTAGGGCGGTACTTAGTGGGGTCTTGGGGAGGTACTTAGGGGGGGTACTTAGGGGGGTCTTGGGGGGGGGGTACTTAGGAAGGTACTTAGGGGGGTACTTAGGGGAGTCTTGAGGAGGTACTTAGGGGGGTACTTAGTGTGGTCTTGAGGGGGTCTTGGGGGGTACTTAGGGGGGTACTTAGGGGGGTCTTGGGGGTGGTACTTAGGGGGGTACTTAGGGGGGTAGTTAGTGGGGTCTTGGGGGATACTTAGGGGGGTCTTGGGGGGGTACTAAGGGGAGTACTTAAGGGGGTCTTTGGGGGGGGTTACAGGGGGGGTACTTAGAGGGGTCTTGGTGTGGGACTTGGGGGGGATACTTAGGGGGGTACTTAGGGTGGTCTTGGTGGTGTACTTAGGGGGGTACTTAGGGGAGTCTTGAGGGGGTACTTAGGGGGGTTTTGGGGGGATACTTAGGTGGGTCTTGGGGGGGTACTTAGGGGAGTACTTAAGGGGGTCTTTGGGGGGGGGGGGTACTTAGGGGGGTACTTAGAGGGATCTTGGTGTGGGACTTGGGGGGGGGGGTACTTAGGGAGGTCTTGGGGGGGTACTTAGGGGGTACTTAGGGGGGTACTTAGGGGGTCTTGGGGGTGGTACTTAGGGGGGTAATTAGGGGGATAGTTAGGGGGGTTTTGGGGGGATACTTAGGTGGGTCTTGGGGGGGTACTTAGGGGAGTACTTAAGGGGGTCTTTGGGGGGGGGGGGGTACTTAGGGGGGTACTTAGGGGCCTTGGGAGGGGGGGGTACTTAGGGGGGTACTTAGTGGTGTCTTGTTATGGAGGGGGGTTGGGGTGGGGGGTACTTATGGTGGTCTTGGGGGGGCACTTAGGGGGATATTAAGGGGGTACTTAGGGTGGTACTTAGGGTGGTACTTAGGGGGGTACTTAGATGGGTACATAGGGGGGTCTTGGGGGGGTACTTAGGGGGGTACTTAGGGGGTTCTTGGGGGGGGGGGTACTTAGGTAAGTTCTTAGGGGGGCCTTGGGGGATGGGGACTTGGGGGGGGGTGATACTTAGGGTGGTACTTAGGGGGGCCTTGGGGTTGGGACTTGGGGGGGGGTACTTAAGGGGGTACTTAGGGGGGTCTTGGGGGGGGGGACTTGGGGGGGGGGACTTGGGTGGGTACTTAGGTGGGTACATAGGGGGGTACTTAGGGGGGTCTTGGGGGGGTCTTGGGGGGGTACTTAGGGGGGTACTTAGGGGAGTCTTGAGGGGGGTACTTAGGGGGGTACTTAGGGGGGTCTTGGGGGGGTCTTGTGGGGGTACTTAGGGGAGTACCTAGGGGGGTCTTAGGGGGTCATGGGGGGGTACTTAGGGGGTGTTGGGGGGGTACTTAGGGTGGTACTTAGGGGAGTTTTGAGGGGGGTACTTAGGGGGGTACTTAGTGGGGTCTTGGGGGGTCTTGGGGGGGTACTTATGGGGGTACTTAGAGGGGGTCTTGGGGGGGGGGGGGTACTTAGGGGGGTACTTAGGGGGGTCTTCTGCGGTCTGGGGGGGGGGTACTTAGGTGGTCATGGGGGGGTACTTATGGGGGTCTTGGGGGGGGTCCTTAGGGGGGTACTTAGGGTGGTACTTAGGGGGGTCTTGGGATGGTACTTAGGGGGGTACTTTGGTGGTCTTGGGGGGGGGGGTACTTAGGGGGGTACTTAGGGGGGTACTTAGGGGGGAACTTAAAGGGGGTCTTGGGTCAGTACTTAGGGTGGTACTTAGGGGGGTCTTGGGGGGGTATTTAGGGGGTAATTAGGGTGGCCTGGGGGGGGACTTGGGGGGGTACTTAGGGGGTACTTGGGGTGGTCTGGGGGGGGGACTTGGGGGGGGGGGTACTTAGGGTGGTCTTGGGGAGTACTGAGGGGGGTACTGAGGGGGATACTTAGGGGGGTCTTTGGGGGGGGGGGGGTGGCTTAGGGGGGTATTATGGTGGGTCTTGGGGGGGTACTTAGGGGGGTACTTAGGGGGGTCTTGGGTGGTTACTTAGGGTGGTACTTAGGGGGGTACTAAGGGTGGTACTTAGTAGGGTCTTGGGGAGGTACTTAGGGGGGTACTTAGGGGGGTCTTGGGGGGTACTTAGGGGGGTACTTAGGTGGGTACTTAGGTGGGTCATGGGGGGGGGTACTTAGGGGGGTACTTAGGGGAGTCTTGAGGGGGTACTTAGGGGGGTACTTAGTGTGGTCTTGAGGGGGTCTTGGGGGGGGTACTTAGGGGAGTACTTAGGGGGTCTTGGGGGTGGGGGACTTGTGGGGGGTACTTAGAGGGGTACTTATGGGGGTCTTGGGGGTGGTACATAGGGGGGTACTTAGGGGGGTAGTTAGGGGGGTTTTGGGGGGATACTTAGGTGGGTCTTGGGGGGGTACTTAGGGGAGTACTTAAGGGGGTCTTTGGGGGGGGGGGGTACTTAGAGGGGTCTTGGTGTGGGACTTGGAGGGGGGTACTTAGGGAGGTCTTGGGGGGGTACTTAGGGGGTACTTATGGTGGTACTTAGGGGGTCTTGGGGGGGTGGTACTTAGGGGGGTCTGGGAGGGGGACTTGGGGGGGGGGGGTACTTAGGGGGGTACTTTGGGGGGTTCTTGGGGGGGTACTTAACAGGGTACTTAGGCGGGTCTTGGGGGGGGGGGGTACTTTGTGGGGTACTAAGGGGGGTCTTGGGGGGGGGTCTAGGGGGGTACATAGGGTGGTCTTGTGGGGGGGAACTTGGGGGGGTACTAAGGGGGGTCTTAGGTGGGTTCTTAGGGGGGTACATAGGGGGGTACTTAGATGGGTACTTAGGGGGGTAATTAGGGGGGTCTTGGGGGGGGGGGTACTCAGGTAAGTACTTAAAGGGCCTTGGGGGATGGGGACTGGGAGGGGGTGGTACTTAGGGTGGTACTTAGGGGGGCCTTGGGGTTGGGACTTGGGGGGGGGTACTTAAGGGGGTACTTAGGGAGGTCTTTGGGGGGGGGGGACTTGGGTGGGTACTTAGGTGGGTACATAGGGGGGTACTAAGGGGGGTCTTGGTGGGGACTTGGGTGGGACTTGGGGGGGGGGGGGTACTTAGGGGGGTCTTGGGGGGGAACTTAGAGGGGTGCTTAGGGGGGTCTTGGGGGGGGTACTTAGGGGGATCTTAGGGCGGTACTTAGTGGGGTCTTGGGGAGGTACTTAGGTGGGTACTTAGGGGGGTCTTGGGGGGGGGGGGGTACTTAGGGGGGTACTTAGGGGGGTCATGGGGGGGTACATAGGGGGGTCTTGGTGGGTACTTAGGGGAGTTCTTAGGGGGTCTTGGTGGTTGGGGACTTGTGGGGGGTACTTAGGGGGGTACTTAGGGGGGTCTTGGGGGTGGTACTTAGGGGGGTACTTAGGGGGGTAGTTAGTGGGGTCTTGGGGGGATACTTAGGGGGGTCTTGGGGGGGTACTTAGGGGAGTACTTAAGGGGGTCTTTGGGGGGGGGGGTACTTAGGGGGATACTTAGAGGGGTCTTGGTGTGGGACTTGGGGGGGGTACTTAGGGGGGTACTTAGGGTGGTCTTGGTGGTGTACTTAGGGGGGTACTTAGGGGGGTCTTGGGGGGGTACTTAGTGGGGTACTTAGGGGGGTCTTGGGGGGGGGGTACTTAGGGGTTACTAAGGGGGGTCTTGGGGGGGGGTCTAGGGGGGTACATAGGGGTGTCTTGTGGGGGGGAACTTAGGGGGGTACTTATGGGGGTACTAAGGGGGGTCTTAGGGGGGTTCTTAGGGGGGTACATAGGGGGGTCTTGGGAGGGTTCTTAGGGGGGTACATAGGGCGGTCTTGGGGGGGGGGAACTTATGGGGGTACTAAGGGGGTCTTGGGGTGGGACTTGGGGGGGGGGGGGTACTTAAGGGGGTATTTAGGTGGGTACTTAGTGTTGCACTTAGGGGGGTCTTGGGGGGGTACTAAGGGGGGTACTTAGGTGAGTACTTAGGGGGTCTTGGGGGGGGGGGGTACTTAGGGCGGTACTTATGGTGGTACTTAGGGTGTATTGGGGGGGGTCTTGGGGTGGGGGGACTTGTGGGTGGTACTTAGGGTGGTACTTAGGTGGGTCTTGGGGGGGTACTTAGGGGGGTACTTAGGTGGTCTTGGGGGGGTACTTATAGGGGTACTTAGGGGGGTCTGGGGGGGGACTTGGGGAGGGTACTTAGGGGGGTACTTAGGGGGTCTTGGGGGGTACTTAGAGGGGTAATTAGGGGGGTTTGGGGGGGGGACTTGGGGAGGGTACTTATGGAGGTACTGAGGGGGATACTTAGGGGGGTCTTGGGGGGAAACTTAGGGTTGTACTTAGGGGGGTCTTGGGATGGTACTTAGGGGGTACTTAGGGGGGTACTTAGGGGGGTCTGGGGGGGTTCTTAGGGGGGTACTTAGGGTGGTACTTAGGGGGGTCTTGGGATGGTACTTAGGGGGGTACTTAGGGGGACTTGGGGTGGGGGTATTTAGGGAGGTACTTAAGGTGGTCTTGGGGGAACTTAGGTGGGTACTTGGGGGGATCTTGGGGGGGGGGGTACTTAGGGGGGTACTTAGGTGGGTCTTGGGGGGGGTACTTAGGGGGGTACTTAGTGGGGTCTTGGGGGGGTCTTGGGGGGGTACTTATGGTGGTACTTAGGGCGGTCTTGGGGGGGGGGGTACTTAGGGGGGTACTTAGGGGGGTCTTCGGGGGTCTTGGGGGGGGGGGTACTTAGGTGGTCATGGGTACTTATGGGGGTCTTGGGGGGGGTTCTTAGGGGGGTACTTAGGGTGGTACTTAGGGGGGTCTTGGGATGGTACTTAGGGGGGTACTTTGGGGGTCTTGGGGGGGGGGGTACTTAGGGGGGTTCTTAGGGGGGTACTAAGGGGGGTCTTGGGGGGGGGTCTAGGGGGGTACATAGGGTGGTCTTGTGGGGGGGAACTTAGGGGGGTACTTAGGGGGGTACTAAGGGGGGTCTTAGGTGGGTTCTTAGGGGGGTACATAGGGGGGTCTTGGGGTTGGGACTTGGGGGGGGGGGTACTTAGGGGGGTACTTAGTGGGGTCTTGTGAGGGGGGGGGTTGGGGTGGGGGGTACTTAAGGTGGTCTTGGGGGGGGGGGGGTATTTAGGGGTGTCTTGGGGGGGTACTTAGGGGGGTACTTAGGGGCCTTGGGGGGGGTGGGGTACTTAGGGGGGTACTTAGGGGCCTTGGGGGGGGTACTTAGGGGGGTACTTTGGGGCCTTGGGGGGGGGGGGTACTTAGGGGGGTACTTAGTGGGGTCTTGTTGTGGAGGGGGGTTGGGGTGGGGATACTTATGGTGGTCTTGGGGGGGTACTTAGGGGGATAATAAGGGGGGTACTTAGGGTGGTACTTAGGGGGGGTACTTAGATGGGTACTTAGGGGGGTCTTGGGGGGGTACTTAGGGGGGTACTTAGGGGGGTCTTGGGGGGGGGGGGGGTACTTAGGTAAGTACTTAGGTGGGCCTTGGGGGATGGGGACTTGGGGGGGGTGGTACTTAGGGTGGTACTTAGGGGGGCCTTGGGGTTGGGACTTGGGGGGGTGGTACTTAAGGGGGTACTTAGGGGGGTCTTGGGGGGGGGACTTGGGTGGGTACTTAGGTGGGTACATGGGGGGGTACTTAGTGGGTCTTGGGGGGGACTTGGGGGGGACTTGGGGGGGGGGGTTACTTAGGGGGGTCTTGGGGGTGTCTTGGGGGGGTACTTAGGGGGTACTTAGGGGTGTCTTAGGGCGGTACTTAGTGGGGTCTTGGGGAGGTACTTAGGGGGGTACTTAGGGGGGTCTTGGGGGGGGGGGGGGTACTTAGGAAGGTACTTAGGGGGGTACTTAGGGGAGTCTTGAGGAGGTACTTAGGGGGGTACTTAGTGTGGTCTTGAGGGGGTCTTGGGGGGTACTTAGGGGAGTACTTAGGGGGTCTTGGGGGTGGGGGACTTGGGGGGGGTACTTAGGGGGGTACTTAGGGGGGTCTTGGGGGTGGTACTTAGGGGGGTACTTAGGGGGGTAGTTAGTGGGGTCTTGGGGGATACTTAGGGGGGTCTTGGGGGGGTACTAAGGGGAGTACTTAAGGGGGTCTTTGGGGGGGGTTACAGGGGGGGGTACTTAGAGGGGTCTTGGTGTGGGACTTGGGGGGGATACTTAGGGGGGTACTTAGGGTGGTCTTGGTGGTGTACTTAGGGGGATACTTAGGGGGGTTTTGGGGGGGGTACTTAGTGGGGTACTTAGGGGGGTACTAAGGGGGGTCTTAGGGGGGTTCTTAGGGGGGTACGTAGGGGGGTCTTGGGAGGGTTCTTAGGGGGGTACATAGGGCGGTCTTGGGGGGGGGGGTGAACTTATGGGGGTACTTAGGGGGGTCTTGGGGTGGGACTTGGGGGGGGGGGGGTACTTAAGGGGGTATTTAGGGGGTTACTTAGGGTTGCACTTAGGGGGGTCTTGGGGGGGTACTAAGGGGGGGTACTTAGGGGAGTACTTAGGGGGTCTTGGGGGGGGTACTTAGGGCGGGACTTATGGTGGTACTTAGGGTGTATTGGGGGGGGTCTTGGGGTGGGGGGACTTGTGGGTGGTACTTAGGGTGGTACTTAGGGGGGTACTTAGGGGGTCTTGGGGGGTACTTAGAGAGGTACTTAGGGGGGTCTGGGGGAGGGGACTTGGGGAGGGTACTTAGGGAGGTACTGAGAGGGATACTTAGGGGGGTCTTGGGGGGAAACTTAGGGGAGTACTTAGGGGGGTCTGGGGGGGGGGTACTTAGGGGGTACTTAGTGGAGTCTTGGGAGGGTCTTGGATGGTACTTAGGGGGTTACTAATGGGGATACTTAGGGGGGGGGTATTTTGGGGTGGTACTTAGGTGGGTACTTAGGGTTGTACTTAGGGGGGTCTTGGGATGGTACTTACGGGGTACTTAGGGGGGTACTTAGGGGGGTCTTGGGGGGTTCTTAGGGTGGTACTTAGGGGGGTTTTGGGGGGGGGTATTTAGGGGGTACTTAGGGTGGTACTTAGGGGGGTCTTAGGGCGGTACTTAGTGGGGTCTTGGGGAGGTACTTAGGGGGGTACTTAGGGGGGTCTTGGGGGGGGGGGGTACTTAGGAAGGTACTTAGGGGGGTACTTAGGGGAGTCTTGAGGAGGTACTTAGGGGGGTACTTAGTGTGGTCTTGAGGGGGTCTTGGGGGTGGGGGACTTGTGGGGGGTACTTAGGGGGGTACTTAGGGGGTCTTGGGGGTGGTACTTAGGGGGGGTACTTAGGGGGGTAGTTAGTGGGGTCTTGGGGGATACTTAGGGGGGTCTTGGGGGGGTACTTAGGGGAGTACTTAAGGGGGTCTTTGGGGGGGGGGGGTACAGGGGGGGTACTTAGAGGGGTCTTGGTGTGGGACTTGGGGGGGATACTTAGGGGGATACTTAGGGTGGTCTTGGTGGTGTACTTAGGGGGATACTTAGGGGGGTCTTGGGGGGGTACTTAGTGGGGTACTTAGGGGGGTACTAAGGGGGGTCTTAGGGGGGTTCTTAGGGGGGTACGTAGGGGGGTCTTGGGAGGGTTCTTAGGGGGGTACATAGGGCGATCTAGGGGGGGGGGGAACTTATGGGGGTACTTAGGGGGGTCTTGGGGTGGTACTTGGGGGGGGGGGGGGTACTAAGGGGGGTACTTAGGGGAGTACTTAGGGGGTCTTGGGGGGGGGGTACTTAGGGGGTACTTAGTGGAGTCTTGGGAGGGTCTTGGATGGTACTTAGGGGGTTACTTATGGGGATACTTAGGGGGGGGGGGTATTTTGGGGTGGTACTTAGGTGGGTACTTAGGGTTGTACTTAGGGGGGTCTTGGGGGGGGGGGTACTTAGGGCGGTACTTATGGTGGTACTTAGGGTGTATTGGGGGGGGTCTTGGGGTGGGGGGACTTGTGGGTGGTACTTAGGGTGGTACTTAGGGGGGTCTTGGGGGGTACTTAGGGGGGTACTTAGGGGGTCTTGGGGGGGTACTTATAGGGGTACTTAGGGGGGTCTGGGGGGGGGACTTGGGGAGGGTACTTAGGGGGGTACTTAGGGGGTCTTGGGGGGTACTTAGAGGGGTAATTAGGGGGGTTTGGGGGGGGGGACTTGGGGAGGGTACTTTGGGAGGTACTGAGGGGGATACTTAGGTGGGTCTTGGGGGGAAACTTAGGGTTGTACTTAGGGGGGTCTTGGGATGGTACTTAGTGGGTACTTAGGGGGGTACTTAGGGGGGTCTTGGGGGGGTCTTGGGGGGGGTACTTAGGGGAGTACCTAGGGGGGTCTTAGGGGGTCATGGGGGGGGTTCTTAGGGGGGTACTTAGGGTGGTACTTAGGGGGGTCTTGGGATGGTACTTAGGGGGGGTACTTTGGTGGTCTTGGGGGGGGGGGGTACTTAGGGGGGTACTAAGGGGGGTCTTAGGTGGGTTCTTAGGGGGGTACATAGGGGGGTCTTGGGGTGGGACTTGGGGGGGGGGGTACTTAGGGGGGTACTTAGGAGGGTCTTGGGGGGGTACTTAGGGGGGTCTTGGGGGGGTACATAGGGGGGTACTTAGGGGGTCTTGGGGGGGGGGGTGCTTAGGGGGGTACTTAGGGTGGTCTTGGGGGGGGGGTACTTAGGGGGGGTACTTAGTGGGGTCTTGTGGGGGGGGGGGTTGGGGTGGGGGTACTTAAGGTGGTCTTGGGGCGGTACTTAGGGGGGTACTTAGAGGGGTACTTAGGGGGGTCTTGGGGGGGTACTTAGGGGGGAACTTAGGGGGGTCTTGGGGGGGGGGGTACTGAGGGGTGTAGTTAGGGGGGTCTTGGTGGGATACTTAGGGGGGTCTTGGGTGGGTACTTAGGGGAGTACTTAGGGGGTTCTTGGGTGGGGTGGTACTTAGGGGGGGTACTTAGAGGGGTCTTGGGGGGGGACTTGGGGGGGGGGTACTTAGGGGGGTACTTAAAGGGGTCTTGGGGGGGGACTTGGGGGGGGGGGGTACTTAGGGGGTCTTGGGGGGGTACTTAGGGGGGTACTTAGGAGGGTCTTGGGGGGTTCTTAGGGGGGTACTTATTGGGGTACTTAGGGTTGTACTTAGGGGGGTCTTGGGGGGGGTACTTAGGGGGGGTACTTAGGAGGGTCTTGGGGGGGGTTATTTAGGGGTGTCTTGGGGGGGGGTACTTAGGGGGGTACATAGGGGGGTCTGTGGGGGGGAACTTAAGGGGGGTACTTAGGTGGGTCTTGGGGTGGATCTTGGGGGGGGGTACTTAGGAGGGTCTTGGGGGGGGGGGGTATTTAGGGGTGTCTTGGGGGGGTACTTAGGGGGGGTACTTAGGGGCCTTGGGGGGGGGGGGGTACTTAGGGGGGTACTTAGGGGGGGTACTTAGGGGCCTTGGGGGGGGGGGGGGTACTTAGGAGGGTACTTAGGGGGGTATTTAGTGGGGTCTTGTTGTGGAGGGGGGTTGGGGTGGGGATACTTATGGTGGTCTTGGGGGGGTACTTAGGGGGATAATAAGGGGGTACTTAGGGTGGTACTTAGGGGGGTACTTAGGGGGGTACTTAGATGGGTACTTAGGGGGGTCTTGGGGGGGGTACTTAGGGGGGTACTAAGGGGGGTCTTGGGGGGGGGGGGGTACTTAGGTAAGTACTTAGGTGGGCCTTGGGGGATGGGGACTTGGGGGGGGTGGTACTTAGGGTGGTACTTAGGGGGGCCTTGGGGTTGGGACTTGGGGGGGTGGTACTTAAGGGGGTACTTAGGGGGGTCTTGGGGGGGGGGGGACTTGGGTGGGTACTTAGGTGGGTACATGGGGGGTACTTAGGGGGTCTTGGGGGGGACTTGGGGGGGACTTGGGGGGGGGGGGGTACTTAGGGGGGTCTTGGGGGGGTACTTAGAGGGGTACTTAGGGGGGTCTTGGGGGGGTCTTGGGGGGGTACTTAGGGGGATACTTAGGGGGGTCTTGGGGGGGTACTTAGTGGGGTACTTAGGGGGGTACTAAGGGGGGTCTTAGGGGGGTTCTTAGGGGGGTACGTAGGGGGGTCTTGGGAGGGTTCTTAGGGGGGTACATAGGGCGGTCTTGGGGGGGGGGGAACTTATGGGGGTACTTAGGGGGGTCTTGGGGTGGGACTTGGGGGGGGGGTACTTAAGGGGGTATTTAGGGGGTTACTTAGGGTTGCACTTAGGGGGGTCTTGGGGGGGTACTAAGGGGGGTACTTAGGGGAGTACTTAGGGGGTCTTGGGGGGGGTACTTAGGACGGTACTTATGGTGGTACTTAGGGTGTATTGGGGGGGGTCTTGGGGTGGGGGGACTTGTGGGTGGTAATTAGGGTGGTACTTAGGGGGGTCTTGGGGGGTACTTAGGGGGGTAGTTAGGGGGTCTTGGGGGGGTACTTAGAGGGGTACTTAGGGGGGTCTGGAGGAGGGGACTTGGGGAGGGTACTTAGGGAGGTACTGAGAGGGATACTTAGGGGGGTCTTGGGGGGAAACTTAGGGGAGTACTTAGGGGGGTCTTGGGGGGGGGGGGTACTTAGGGGGTACTTAGTGGAGTCTTGGGAGGGTCTTGGATAGTACTTAGGGGGTTACTTATGGGGATACTTAGGGGGGGGGTTATTTTGGGGTGGTACTTAGGTGGGTACTTAGGGTTGTACTTAGGGGGGTCTTGGGATGGTACTTACGGGGTACTTAGGGGGGTACTTAGGGGGGTCTTGGGGGGTTCTTAGGGTGGTACTTAGGGGGGTTTTGGGGGGGGGGGTATTTAGGGGGTACTTAGGGTGGTACTTAGGGGGGTCTTGGGGGGGGGGTACTTAGGGGGGTCTTGGGGGGGGGGACTTAGGGTGGTACTTAGGGGGGTCTTGGGGGGGGTTGGGGGGGGGGTACTTAAGGGGGTACTTAGGGGGGTCTTGGGGTGGTACTTAGGGGGGTACTTAGGGGAGTCTTGAGGGGGTACTTAGGGGGGTACTTAGGCGGGTCTTGGGGGGGTCTTGGGGGGTTACTTAGGGGAGTACCTAGGGGGTCTTAGGGGGTCAGGGGGGGGGGTACTTAGGGGGATCTGTGGGGGGTTCTTAGGGGGGTACTTAGGGTGGTACTTAGGGGGGTCTTGGGATGGTACTTAGGGGGGGTACTTAGGGGGGTCTTGGGTGGGGGGGGTATTTAGGGGGGTACTTAAGGTGGTCTTGGGGGAACTTAGGTGGGTACTTAGGGGATCTTGCGGGGGGGGGGTACTTAGGGGGATACTTAGGTGGGTCTTGGGGGGGTACTTAAGGGGGGTACTTAGGGGAGTATTGAGGGGGGTACTTAGGGGGGTACTTCGTGGGGTCTTGGGGGGGTCTTGGGGGGGTACTTATGGTGGTACTTAGGGGGGTCTTGGGGGGGGGGGGTACTTAGGGGGGTCTTCGGGGGTCTTGGGGGGGGGTGCTTAGGTGGACATGGGGGGTCTTGGGATGGTACTTAGGGGGGTACTTTTGCGGTCTTGGGGGGGGTATTTAGGGGGGTACTTAGGGGGGTACTTAGGGGGGGTACTTAGGGGGGGAACTTAAAGGGGGTTTTGGGGCAGTACTTAGGGTGGTACTTAGGGGGGTCTTGGGGGGGTACTTAGGGGTTACTTAGGGTGGTCTGGGGGGGGTACTTAGGGGGTACTTAGGGTGGTCTGGGGGTGGGACTTGGGGGGGGGGGGTACTTAGGGTGGTCTTGGAGAGTACTGAGGGGGGTACTGAGGGGGATACTTAGGGGGGTCTTGGGGGAGGTATTTAGGGGGGTACTTAGGGGGGTCTTTGGGGGGGGGGTGGCTTAGGAGGGTATTTTGGTGGGTCTTGGGGGGGTACTTAGGGGGGGTACTTAGGGGGGTCTTGGGTGGGGACTTAGGGTGGTACTTAGGGGGGTACTAAGGGTGGTACTTAGTAGGGTCTTGGGGAGGTACTTAGGGGGGTACTTAGGGGGGTCTTGGGGGGTACTTAGGGGGGGATACTTAGGGGGGTCTTGGGGGGGTACTTACGGGGTTACTTATGGGGGTCTTGGGAGGTACTTATGGGAATACTTAAGGGGTCTTTGGGGGGGGGGGGTACTTAGGGTGGTACTTATGGGGGTACTTAGGGGGGTCTTGGGGGGGTCTTGGGGTGGGTGGACTTGTGGGTGGTACTTAGGGGGGTTCTTAGGGGGGTACTTTGGGGGGTTCTTGGGAGGGTACTTAGGAGGGTACTTAGGGGGGTCTTGGGGGGGGGGTGGGTGGTACTTAGGGGGGTAGTTAGGGGGGCCTTGGGGTTGGGACTTGGGGGGGGGGGTACTTAAGGGGGTACTTAGGGGGGTCTTGGGGGGGGGGGGACTTTGGTGGGTACTTAGGTGGGTACATAGGGGGGTACTTAGGGGGGTCTTGGGGGGGACTTGGGGGGGACTTGGGGGGGGGGGGTACTTAGGGGGGTCTTGGGGGGGGTACATAGAAGGGTACTTAGAGGGGTCTTGGGGGGGTTCTTGGGGGGGTACTTAGGGTGGTCTTGGGGGGGGTACTTAGGGGAGCACTTAGGGGGTCTTGGGGGTGGGGAACTTGTGGGGGGTACTTAGGGGGGGTACTTAGGGGGGTCTTGGGGGTGGTACTTAGGGGGGTACTTAGGGGGGGTAGTTAGGGGGGTCTTGGGGGGATACTTAGGGGGGTCTTAAGGGGGTACTTAGGGGAGTACTTAAGGGGGTCTTTGGGGGGGGGGGGGTGGTTTGGGGGGGTACTTAGTAGGGATGGGCGATGTTAGAAAAAAGTATCGATGTTTAATAAATCGACTTTTGAATAAATCGATAAAAAAGATCGATTATTCTTAAAAATAATCGATTTAAATCTATGTTTAAAATTTTATATTTTTCTGAATTATATATTGAATTATTATTATAAAACACTTAGGATAAACAGATAAAAATAAAATAAATAAAGAATTATTCATTAATTTTATTTACCATTATCATCGCGTGAACAAAACAAATATATTATTTTCATATAATATAGTATGTATATGTATAAATACTATATAGTAATAATAACGGCAATTTAGCATTTCAAAATTATGAATCCATTATAATATTAAATTAAAGGAACATCTGAAAAAATATATTAATCTGAAATTTATATTCATGTAGTATAAAATAGTATAAATGTGATGAAGAGTGCAGATATATAAGCATAAAACATAATGAAAATCTAACATTTAAAATTACCAATAGTTTTCATCTAATGAACTTAAAAATAATAATTTATTTAAGCGTTTGCCTGTAAGTCTGCTTCTATTTTCATTTTTAATAGCACCTGCTTTAGAAAATAAGCGTTCCGAAGGAACGGACGTAACAACAATGCTTAAATATTTCATGGCTACTGGATAAAGATTTGGATATGCATGGATCAAGGTTTGCCAATGTATAAATGGATCTTGATGACGGTCAATCACTGGCTGTTGTAAATACTGTTTTATATCTATGTTAATTCCATAACATTCATTTTCTACATGTATATCTTGTGAAACTAGCTCGTCGTGAAACTGCCACAGATCATGTGCTATTTGTGCTGTTTTTAATTGACATTTATCAAGTTTTTTAATTTCTCTAGAAGTACATGATTTGAGAATTTTATCTATTTGAGTTATTGTGGTAGTAGCTGTTGACGCATGCTCAAAATGCAGTCGTTTAAATCTTGGATCTAATATAGTCGATATAGATAATATTAAGTTTTTCTCGTGATCCTGAAATCTACATTCTATTGCTTTCAGCAATTTAATTTTTAGACTTGATCCTATTTCAGTCTCAGCAGTACGTTTTTGTAAAGATAATTTTAAACATCTTATCAGTGGAATAACTAGACTACTTGTGCAATAGGTTTCACCACTTACTTCTCTTATAGCCTTTTCAATTGGTTGCAAAAACTGTATAGCATCTTCCAATATTTGCAATTCTTCTCGATTTAACATGTCAGGTATATTAGGGCATTTCAGACTAATGGGATAAACGTAATCTTTTAATATTAAAAAACGCTCTAACATATAATAAGTTGAATTCCATCTTGTCGGAACATCTTGTTTAAATTTTAGAGCGGTATCTTCAGTTTTACCATCTCGAACCTGCAGCCTTATTAATTCGTCCGATACAGAGGTGCTTCTTTTAGTTAGAGTAACAATGGCTTTAACCTTAGCTATAATATTTTGTAAAGAAGGTATCTCTTTCAAGGCATCTGGCACAATATGCGAAAATAAATGTGCAATGCATGATAAATGTTTCTGTGGTCCAAATAATAAAATTGCAGCTTTTTTTATATTTGCTCCGTTATCGGTTATGATTGTATTAATTCTTTCATGACATATTTTAAACGAATCTAAATTAGCTTTTATAATTTCTACAAGATAGTCAGATGTATGGCTTTCTTCTAAAGGGCTTGCACATAAAGTCCCATTTTTCATTTCATTTTTAGTAGTATCTAAGTAGTGTATTGTTAACGATAAATAACTTTTATTAGAGATATCACTCCAAATATCACAAGTTAAAGTGATATTCATAACTTCAGACATATTATCTATGAATCTTTCTTTCTTCTGTTCATATGTAAAGTCTAATAAATTAGTTATCGTTTTTCTGCTAGGTACTTTATATAGCGGAACAACAGATTTCATCAAGGAACGAAAACCTTTTTTCTCCACGATATTTATGGGACAATAGTCTACCAAAATCATATACATAATCTTATTAGTAATTGTTTCAGTAGTAGAACCTCCTTCTGAAAAAGATGAAATATAAATTATATAAATAAATGGATTTAAATTTAAGAAATAACTCACTTGAAAATGAATTTATCTTTTCAAATGCACTAGTAATTTGTTCGTCGAACTTGGGTTTCGTCTAAAATATAAATAAATAATATTTTACAAAGAAACTAAACGTAATTTAAAATATGCGTTTGTAATATTCTACACTTTCTGAACTTACATTAACTGTATTTGACAGACCACTTTTGCAATTAGTAACATTAGTAGAAGTACAACTTTGTTCATCATTTTTCTCTACGCTATACTGAATAGGATGCTTTCTACTCAAATGTTGAGATAAATTTGTTGTGTTACCACCAGATTTATAAATATTGCTACATATTTGGCAACGAGCTTTGTGATTATTAATCTTTTTAAAATATTTCCATACGGGACTTCCTTTAATTTTGTATGTACTAGTGGATGAAGATCTAAAGTATAAATATTATTAGATACAAAATATTAAAGCCAGTACACTATATAATATACTATTCTTTAATAAACAAACTTACTACTAATAGAAATTTCTATAAAATGATAGAAAATAAAATAAATATTATTACTTACATATTATTATTATTAAGATTTTCATTTTTATTATTAGTATTTAAATCATTTGCTAAATCTTTAACATTTGCATTATTATTATTAGCTTCATCCTCGTAAATAGGTTTAAAATCCACACCATCAAGAGAAAAATAAATGATGGTAATTTTTTCATTTGCAAGCTTCACTTTCCCATCTTTAACAAGTTTCAATATATAGTTAGTAGCATTTTCAGGTGAATCTATAAAAAAAATTAGTTATTAGAACATAATTTTCTATTGATTATGTATCTGATACCTGAAACTGTACATACGTTTCAGTTTTATGTAAGTTGAAAATTCCAAGTCTGCAATTGTTAACGGGTTGTCATTATTTATTTGAAAATAAACCGAAAATTTTCTTTCAGCAGTTTTTACTAAAATATTAAAGAAAAATTTTGCTTTTAGGTTATTTATACAGGGTTTTTAAGTTGAACTTTATTACAGATTAAAGTAATAATATCTGAAATACATTTGTTTTCCATTTCTATTCTGTGGAAATAATTAAATACAAAAATACTTACAAGTTGTTGATGTAATCATTATTACAAATTAATATATACGTAGCCAGGCTCTGTACTGCTACATAGTCGATTTTCAAAAAAATATAATGGCCAAGTCAATGTATAGTTAACGAATTTAAAAATCACTTATCTATAATTTATGTGACGTGTATTATACATTTTGCTGCTAGGAGCCATTACGCTCCGCTTCACAAAACATCGAAGAGAAGGTATCTAAAAATCGATGTAAAGTCGATAATTCGGATTTAAAAAAATCGATTTTAAATAATCAATTTTGCAAAAAAATACATCGATTTTTCCATAATCGGCGATACATCGCCCATCACTAGTACTTAGAGTGGTCTTGGTGTGGGACTTGGGGGGGGGGGGGTACTTAGGGGGGTCTTGGGGGGGTACTTAGGGGGGTCTGCGAGGGGGACTTGGGGGGGGGGGGTACTTAGGGGGGGTACTTTGCGGGGTTCTTGGGGGAACTTAGGGGGGTACTTAGGGGGGTCTTGGGGGGGGGGTACTTAGGGGGGTACTAAGGGGGTTCTTGGGGGGGGGTCTAGGGGGGGTACATAGGGGGGTCTTGTGGGGGGGAACTTAGGGTGGTACTAAAGGGGGTCTTAGGGGGGTTCTTAGGGGGGTACATAGGGGGGTCTTGGGGTGGGACTTGGGGGGGGGGGGGTACTTAGGGGGGTACTTAGGAGGGTCTTGGGGGGGTACTTAGGGGGGGTACTTAGGGTGGTCTTGGAGGAACTTAGGGGGGTACTTAGGGGGGTCTTGGGGGGGGGGTACTTAGGGGGGGTACTTAGTGGGGTCTTGTGGGGGAGGGGGGTTGGGGTGGGGGGTACTTAGGGGGGTACTTAGATGGGTACTTAGGGTGGTCTTGGGGGGGTACTTAGGGGGGTACTTAGGGGGTTCTTGGGGGGGGGGGGTACTTAGGTAAGT